>NC_141876.1:542465003-542768033 GCF_056163025.1 Triticum urartu
AATAGATCAACAGATCAACTTGTGTGTTCTAGGGTGCCCCCTGCCCCCGTATATAAAGGAGCAAGGGGGGAGGCGGCCGGCTAGGAGGAGGGCGCGCCTGGGAGGGAGTCCTATTCCCACCGGGAGTAGGACTCCTCCTTTTCTTTGTTGGAGTAGGAGAGGGAAGGAAGGGAGAGAGGAGAAGAAGGAAAGAGGGGGCGCCGCCCCCCTCCCCTCCTTGTCCAATTCGGACTAGAGGGGGAGGGGGGGCGCGGCTGCCCTGGACGCCCCTCCTCTTCTCCCACTAAGGCCCATGAGGCCCAATTAACTCCCCAGGGGGTTCCAGTAACCCCTCGGTACTCTGATTTTTATCCGAAACCACTGAGAACACTTCCGGTGTCCGAATATAGTCATCCAATATATCGATCTTTATGTCTCAACCATTTCGAAACTCCTCGTCATGTCCGTGATCATATCCGGGACTCCGAACTACCTTCGGTACATCAAAACACAAAAACTCATAATACCAATCGTCACCAAACTTTAAGCATGCGGACCCTACAGGTTCGAGAACTTTGTAGACATGACCGAGACAGGTCTCCGGTCAATAACCAATAGCGGAACCTGGATGCTCATATTGGCTCCTACATATTCTACGAAGATCTTTATCGGTCAAACCGCATAACAACATACGTTGTTCCTTTTGTCATCGGTATGTTACTTGCCCGAGATTCGATCGTCGGTATCTCAATACCTAGTTCAATCTTGTTACTGGCAAGTCTCTTTACTCGTTCCGTAATGCATCATCCCGCAACTAACTCATTAGTTACATTGCTTGCAAGGCTTATAGTGATGTGCATTACCGAGAGGGCCCAGAGATATCTCTCCGACAATCTAAGTGACAAATCCTAATCTCGAAATACGCCAACTCAACAAGTACCTTCGGTGACACCTGTAGAGCACCTTTATAATCACCCAGTTACGTTGTGACGTTTGGTAGCACACAAAGTGTTCCTCCGGTAAACGGGAGTTGCATAATCTCATAGTCATAGGAACATGTATAAGTCATGAAGAAAGCAATAGCAACATACTAAACGATCAAGTGCTAAGCTAATGGAATGGGTCAAGTCAATCACATCATTCTCCTAATGATGTGATCCCGTTAATCAAATGACAACTCATGTCTATGGCTAGGAAACATAACCGTCTTTGGTCAACGAGCTAGTCAAGTAGAGGCATACTAGTGACACTTTGTTTGTCTATGTATTCACACATGTATTATGTTTCCGGTTAATACAGTTCTAGCATGAATAATAAACATTTATCATGATATAAGGAAATAAATAATAACTTTATTATTGCCTCTAGGGCATATTTCCTTCAAGCATATGGGTTGATAGTCTTCAAGCGGGTCCATAAGGGTGGTTGTTATACTTTTGCCAAGTGCTTACAACTCTCGCTTTCGATACATTTGGTTCTTTTGAGTTGTAACACTTAAACTTGATGGTCGTCTGCTACCTTTTCTGTCAACTATGTGATGCAATGATAAATTCCGCATGTTCGACGATAAATTCCGCACAAAGTCATTTTGCAGATGTCCATTTATCATTATTCATGTCATTATCTTCCTTATATTTTTTCATGCATCATGAATTGTCTTCATAAGTTGAAGAGGATCTCCACAAGTACAACCTGCCATGTGCATTTGCATTCAAACGCAAAATACGTATATATGCACTACTTCAGGGGGAGCCTTTTGCTACTTATGAAGACAATACCTTAATCCTTTACAATTTCACATACTTTTATCCCCGTTGAAAACTTCAACCAGTTTGTCATCAATCACCAAAAAGGGGGAGATTGTAAGTGCATCTAGTGCCACCCCTAGTTGGTTTTGGAGTATTGACGCTGGTTGAGGGACTAATGTGTTTGTGAGAATTGCAGGATAACACAGGTAGTAGTCCCTCATTGATTCGGTTTACCTACCGGAGATTACCCCTAAAAATGTGTGAAGACATTGAAGACAATGGTGGTCTGTGAAGAGTTGAACATTGAATACTATGACATGAGAATACATCGTATGAAGACTATGGATTGCGAAGACATAGTTGTTTCGTAGTTTCCTTTTCTTCTTTGTTGAGTCATAGGAACCACCGTACTGTTAAGTGTGGTCCAAGTGAACAAAGTCAAAGTGACTGAAGTGATGCTCAACCAAATCCTAAGTCTTCGAGTGAAGACAATGAGAGCAAATCTTATCCAGAGCTGGATGAGTCAGCTTTACTTGTAGCCCAAGTTAAGCTGTCGCGTGTGTTTGAAATCTGACCGTTGGAACACGTGTCAGTTCCTTAGTGACCCATGGTCATTTCGGACAAATCAGGTCGGGTTGCCTAGTGGCTATAAATAGCCCACCCCCTATACCATAAAATGATGGCTGCTCAGAGTTAGTGCACGGCTTTTGTCGTTTGAGAGCAACCCACCTCGAAGCCTTTGAGAGAGAAATACTTGCGAGGACAAAGCCCTAAACACCCAAAGCCAAAGAGTGTTAGGCATCACTGAAGTCTTTCTGTCTACGTGATCTGAAGACTTATTACACTCGATGACTGTAAATCCTCCAGCCGGTCAGGCGTCGCGTTTTGAGCATCCAAGAGTCATTGTGGATCGCCGGTGAACGAAGTCTGTGAAGGTTTGGAAGTCTACCTTGAAGACTTACCAGAGTGATTGGGCGAGGACTGTGTGTCCTTAGCTCAAGGGGAATAAGGTGAAGACACGGTCTTCTGAGTTGAATCTCAGTCTCCCTAACCAGACGTACAGTTGTCACAGCAACTGGAACTGGTCCAACAAATACCTGCCCTCACCAAGCAACTGGTTCTATCCTTACCTCTCTCTTTACTTACAGTTTGTCTTCGTGAAGTCATTGCCTGCGTGCATGATATGATTGACTTCACTGTGTGAAGACTGTTGTTGATTAGTTTTATACTTTCTTCCATCTTGATCCATACTACCTAGCTGCTGATAGTCTTCGTGTTTTCACTTCATTGCTTACTTGACTATGGCTTGTCTAGTGTAGTCTACCTTCCGCTGCATATCAATAGGTTCATTTCTACTGTTTTTCTTCAAAGCCCCCGTGTTTTGAAGACTTTCATAAAAATCGCCTATTCACCCCCCCCCCCCCCTCTAGTCGATAACTAGCACTTTCATCATCTACCCGTCAAGGTCCCAAAGTTCAGGCAACATAGCTTAATCCGAATAAACACATCGTCTAGGGAGTAGTCATCTACATAGATACTCACTCTGTCCCATAATATAATAGTGTTTTTGACACTAGTGTAGTGTTAAAAACGCTCGTAATTATGGGAAGGAGGGAGTAGATTATAAGACGATGTTTCCTTTTCTGCTAGTCAAGTGGGAGTTTAGGTGCTTATGCAAATTTACCTGGCTTCATAATTCGATTCATTTTCTCCCATTGATTTTACTTTTATAAACTATAATAGATGCTTGGATGATGTACCAGATCTATTCTATTTACTTGTAGCATAAACTTTGTCTCTAACCTCTTGCATGTATTATTTGCCCCATGTTTTAATGCTTTTTCAGCCATTTTATTTGCAAATAACTAGACAACTAAATTCTACATATATTGAGTGCAAGAGCACATTCACTCGCAAAAAAGGAGTGCGAGAATTCATGCCCTTGTTTTTAGAGAAAACATGCAAGCCGAGCCCGAAAAAAGGCTCGAACCTTGCCCGGCTTTGACTTAACAAATCCATCAACCGGCCAGGATTACAAGAGCAGGACAATACAGGGGAAGTAGAAAGCGAAACGGAAATAAAGGATACAAGGTACATAGTGGAACAAACTCTAAGGAAACGACAACCCCAGGCGAGAGCTTGAAGCACCGATGCTAACATCCACCGCAACGCCATCACCGGCATACCAACATGTACACGAGAAGGAAGCACACAACGCTTGCATTGTGTCACTAACCGCATCCAGAGGACCAAACCGGGGCCAAACATGGTCTGTCTCTGCTGCCACAAAGGGCCACTACCCTTCCCCCAGGCTCAATGGATGTCGTACCGCCAGCCGGCAGAATGGTTCCCAGAACCATGGTGCACAAGCTGTCAAACGGAGACATGGCAGAAACAGACCCCGCAAGCAGCAACAAACCAACCACCCTGGCGCTGTCATTGGCAACAGGCAAAAAAACACACGGGTTGACAGCTGTTAATCGAATGGAGCACCGATGGTCCATCATGCTACCGGAGATAAGAGCAAACCAAGAGCGCCGCCACCTAGCCATCACTACTCCCCAACACCTAGCAGATCCCGGCCGGCGCCTTCAAGAAGGAGCACAACACCACGGCACCGTCGTCGGCCAAAGCAGGGGACCAAGGGATTTCTCCCATGCTCAGGGGTGGGGGTGGGCAGGGGAGGATCCTCACCGGAGCCTCCAAGGAGGGGATCACGCCAAAAACCAGTGGCTCTTCTTGAATATGTTCCCGTCAGCCTGAAAAATCATTTGCAACGTGGATAGAAGCCGTCACGGAGGTGTTACCTTCTTGATGGTGGCACACGTACCTAGCGGTTATAAAACACGGCGTCATGAATGTACCGTCGCTTCGCGTCGGCTGGTCATCCTTGTCTGGACCGGCATTTCATTCATGACGGATGATGCGAGGCGTTATGAAAAATCTAGTCGTCTGCAATTTCTCATTTTTAGGTAGTGAGATGGTACTCAAAAGATGACCTTTATTGCATTGTTTTACTTCAGAAGAGTAGCGGCTCCCCTAATTATGTTAGGCTGTTGCCAATGCATGGGTGCTTAGATGAGGTGCTAAGCACATTAAATAGCTTAGCAACTATACTTTCCAATGCATAGGTGCTTAGCTTATGGTTGCTAAGCTTGCTTCATTTAATAATTTAGCAACTAAAGCTCTTCATGTATTGGTGGGCTCCTTTCTTTTAAATGTTTTGCCTAGGTTCATGCGCTTAGCATTGGTTCTTTCTGGGGTCACCACACTCATCTCTCTCCTCTTAAATAACTTGCCGCATCAAATTTTTTGCCTACGTGGAAGGCTTAGCACCTGTACAAGGTGGAGCATTGGGAGGGGCCTTAAGCAAGCAATCTTCTTATGAAGTAATAAAGTGTTGACAAGCAGAAGAAAAAAATGATGACCATTTTGATCCCGATTTCCAAAATATGGGCCAACAGCTAGCTATGAATTTTAACATGTTAACGCAGCATTTCAGCCTTCAGATCGATAACCATTCATGCAAAAAGGGAGGTAAACTTTGACATGCTGCAAGTATTCATCATGAACCGAGTTTAACCGGTACAGAGACACACTACACATAAAAGAGAAGTGAAGGAGGCCAGATAAGATGGCAGAAGTTCCAGCAACATGCCATATCATATCAGTTACATGCATGCATGGTGATCCAAGCATGGTGCAACGACAAGACATATGTAGAGGTTAATTTGATCAAGAGAAGCTAGTCGCCCAAGTTGGGCAGGTTATCGGCGAGGACCCTCGTGACGGCCGACATCAACGGCTCCAACTTATTGTGTTCCCGGATATGTGCAGGCAGTGCTTGAATCTTGAGCGCCAACCTCCTCGCCGTCACCGGGTAGTCCTGCAACGTCGGGCATCCTCACAGCATGTCAGTATCAAACCGAACAAAGTCGGGCAACGGAGAAACGTAAGTATGTGTTGCGTACTTGAACTAAGATATATAAGAGCTACTGTACTAGTCAAGATGCATGGGCGACGCTAATGAAGGCAGGGTGGGTACTTACATTGCCTTCCTGGAGCACCATGTGGAGGGGCAGGATCTGCATCACCAGCGCTTGGACGTCTCCCTGGGGCAGGTCAGCACAAGCCGTGAGCACGATGGGCTGCAGTTCCTTGTGCTTGCTCATGAAGCAGCGCCGCAGGACGAACCTCCCGTACCAGTGGTTGGACAGGCTAACGACGTGCTGCATGAGCCTGGACAGGAGCCGCCGCCTGAACTCATTCCTGTCCATGTCGGGGTCGCGGTCGCGGTCGAGGAGGCTCTGCACCAGGCGGTTGCTGCATGTGGTGGCGAGGCGAGTGCCCATGCATCCATGCAAATTGGGTGAGTAAAATCAGCGATCGGGAAGCACCAAACAAGCTAATAGTTGAGGCGAGAATTGTGTAACGATCGACCACTAAATTACCTGTTTGGTCCCATGGCCATTGTTACGGCTCGCTCAACGAGTGCATCCTCGAAAAGAGGGAGCTCCTCGCCTTCCGCGTACCGGAAGCATGTAGGCAAGCACGCCAACCGGCCGAGCGGGGAGTCCAGCTTGTCATCGATGGTGTCTATGGCGTCCCTGACCAGAGCCTGAAAGCATTCCAGACCGATCAGTAAGTACAAGATACGGAGCCAAACATGCAAATGATGCATCATGCATATATACAGTTCCCAGTAATTGCTGCTATATATTGTGGCCGGCACTTACCCTGGTCGCCTCGTAATCCATGCTGAGGAAACAGCGGGTAATCAGCTCGTTCCCTCCGACGTTGTCCATCACGCGGTCACGCAAGAAGTAGTTGACGAGCGCGGTGGACAGGCCGGGGTTCCACGCCACCGCCGTGATGAGCAGCTTCAGAGAAGTCACCCTGCACCATGCATGCATACAGATGAAGGCAAAACAAATTCAGCAGCAGGCCAGACAGGGCACTGCACTAGTACCATACATACAACTACTCCGTTTCGTTGTATATATATATAGTGCCTACCCACGATAATAATAATCTCACGACAGACAGAATCACAGCAGGTAAGACGATTGAAACTGTGTCATCTGCTGTTTATGCTATAGAGATGTTGATTTATTAGTACGTCGTAGTACTGTAATTTGGACATGCGAATCACAATGGTAAATTAGTTTCGATCAAACTGGCAGTGGTACTGAAATGGCAGTGAGGGAGGGGAGTCGTCGATCTTTGAACGTACCCGTGCGTGGAGGACCTCCCGACGAGCTCTGGCGTGACGGCGGCTTCCACGATGATCTCGAGCTCCTCGCGCCGCCTGTCGTCGTCTACGATGACCTGGATGCTGCGCAGGAGCGCTTCGAACACCGCATGCCCCTGCCTGTTCTCCATAATCCAGTGCGCGCACTGCTTGAACCTGTCGAGCACCATCCCGCGCATCTCCTCGTCGCCCACCTCGAGCTGGTGGAGCAGGATTGCCGAGCGCTCCTCGTCCAGGGACATCATCAGCTGATCAAGCGTCATCGGGGACCCGAGCAACTCCGATCGGATCTGCACCAGCCTCCAGTCTTGGTGAGTCGGTGGTGGCGGCTGCAACGGCTGCGGCACGAGCAACGGCGGATACTGCACGAACTGCGGCTGCTGCGGCCAGGTAGGCGCCGCGGACATCTGCGGGTGCAGCGGCGGGATCGGCCACGTCGCCGGTACCCCGAACTCGAAGGGAAGCGGCGGGGTCGGCTGCCACACCCACATCCACACGGGCTCATGCCCCTGCTGCTGTTGCTGCGGCGGCGGCGGCGGCACGGGCTGAATCGCGCACCCCTGCTGCTGCGGCGGCCGCGGGGACGACGACGACGAGGCCTCCCCGTGGCTGGCAGCGCGGCCACCGGCGTGGGAGGGCGCGGGGAGCGACGGCTTGCTCGGATCCATGGCTTGTACTAGTTGCGATTGCTCTTTGGATTCGGATGGCTGGGATTGGGGAAATGGAGATTGAATGAATTGGACGAGAGCTTGCACTGTGTGTTTGTTTATATAGTGGAGGAAGAGACGCGGCGGCCGAGAAAAGGACACCCGGCCGATTTACACGGGGAGGGGCCAGCTGGCACGCCACCCTACCAACTGAAGATCTGATCGCATAATTATTGCGTTGTGAATTACTGGCGCATTCACTGCATGGACGATCTGTTCAGATCAGTTGCGGTAAAACTAATTTGGTTACTGACCGAAAAGCATTTCGACTCTAATTTTTAATGCGCTTGACCATGCTCTCAATCTTGATCTCAATAGGAAGATGAGGCCTGACCGTGCTCGTGTAAATACAGGGGATTGACACCCACAACCCTTACAATAAACTCTGCTTTGTTTCATGTATATCTTGTTCCAAGTACATGGAGCTACATGAGGGGGGGGGGGGGGGGGGGGGGGGGGGGCTTTATATTGTTGTAACCCCTTTTTATTGACATCAATATTTGTTTAGTTCTGTTGGAAACAATTAAGTCATGCGCCGATTTTTAGTATTGCTTGAATCTACATCATTATCTCTTTCGTTTTTGGCCGCGTAAAAGCCATGCATCTCATCAACACAAGAACAAGCTCGGTGCCTAATTTTAACCAAAAAATGTGCATCCCTACTTTATAAATAAAGCACCACTACCATATAATCAGTCACAAATGATAAACTTTTTTTACGGAAGGATCGGGTCTATTGTAAAATCTCATCAAAGCAGCTCAAACATAATAAAAATTACGTCGAGATTCTGAGGTCACCGAACGACCACTACTACCATCAGAACAACTCGTTGTGGTCGCTTCTCTATCGGAGCCGGCTTGACCTTGTCGATGACAGCCGGGAAGTCTTCGAGCCAAAGTTGTCGTCATTGAACCCTTGCATAGATATGAAGCATCTGACACAAAATCCTGCCACATGATGAGAAATCCTAACCTCATTGCCCCAATAGACAGTATGGGTCTACGCCAAAGCTCCATCGACTACATCTAGAAGGACAAACTCGAGGACGATTGGAGCTCGGAAGACAAACTCAAAGAAGAAGCGCCGCCATCCGCCCGTCAAGGTCCCAAAGTTCAGGCAACATGGCTCAATTCAAATAAACACATCTACGGAGTAGTCATCTACATAGATACTCCCTTTATCCCATAATATAAGAGTTCGTCCTTGTTATGGACATTCTTGATGCAATTGTGCGGGCATCTATCAATGTTGAAGTGCTTCCCACTCTTGGGCGGAACCTACCGTCAATCAGAGCCTCATTCTATGCAGATGACGTTATGATTTTTGCCAGACCCAACCTTCACGAAGTCACTGCTGTTAAGAAGATTCTTGATATCTTTGAGATGCTTCCGGCCTTCGAACTAACTTCATTAAGAGAAGTTTCTGCTACATCCGGTGTGAGGGTATTGCCATTCATGACCTGGCTGCGATGCTACAATGCCCCATCAAAGAGTTTCCTGTCACATACGTTGGCATGCCTCTCAGTTCCACGAGACTTCAGAAAATACATTACCAGCCAATCTTTGACAAGCTTCAGCGCAACACATCTGGATGGAACAATCTTATGCTACCCACTGCCGGAAGACTAGCTCTGCTCACCTCCGTTTTATATGCCTGGACAATATTCCAAATTTTGGCTATTGAACCTCCTCGCTGGGCTGTCAAGAAGTTTGACAAATGTTTCCTAGGTTTCCTTTGGGAAAATAAAGATGAGGCTACTGGGGGCAAATGCCTAATTAATGAACTGGAAGCAAGTTTGCCTGCCTAAAAAGCTTGGTGGCCTTGGGATTCCTTGTCTGGACCAAAAAAGTGAGGCAATGCGATGCAAATGGTTATGGATCTCTTGGATGGACGCTTCTCGGACCTGACGTGGGTTACCTTTGCCTATTAATTGCTCGGTCAGGTGTCCTTTCGAGGCATCGGTTCAATTCAACATTGGCAATGGCGCAAACACCAAGTTTTTTGGACCGACCCTTGGCACAACAGAGAGAGTTTCTGTAAGAGGTTCCCTGACTTGTTCATGCAATGCACTATCAAAACAATCTCCATCCAATATGGTATGACAGATGGAAAATGGATGCGGCACTTCAAGGGTAATCTCTCTCAAGACTCAATCACTCAGTTCATGACCATGTAGAATGACCTGCAGCAGGTGCAGCTAGCTCAAAATCAGGAAGACACTTTAACTTGGCGTTGCTGCAAATGGCCAGTTCAGCTCAAGCTCGGCGTACACGACTACCCTTGCTGCAAACATCAAACTACTATTTGCAAAGTTGGCCTGGAGCTCTGATGTACTTGGCGATTATAAAACATGTCGTCATGAATATACCGTCGTTTCGCATCGGTTGGCCATCCTTATCCGGACGGGCATTTCATTCATGACGTTTGCAATTTCTCATTTTTAGGTAGTGAGATGGTACTCGAAGATAAAGATGACCTTTATTGCACTATTTTACTTCAGAAGAGTAGCGGCTCCGCTGATTATGTTAAGCAAGCAATCTTCTTATGAGGTAATCAAGTGTTGACAAGCAGAAAAAAAAACTGACGACCATTTTGATCGTGATTTCCAAAATATGGGCCTACAGCTAGCTATGAATTTTAACATGTTAACACAGCTTTTCTGCCTTTAGACCGATAACCATTCATGCAAAAAGGGAGGTAAACTTTGACATGCTGCAAGTATTCTTCATGAACCGAGTTTATTCGGTACACAGACAGACACTACACATAAAAGAGAAGAGAAAGTTTCTCAATGAAGCCATATAAGATGCCAAAAGTTGCAGCAACATGCCATATACTATCAGTTACATCATGGTGATCTAAGAATGCAAGCATCCGAGACAGCTAGCTAGCTCCAGATCCACAACCATCATGTATATGCAAGTTATCATGCATGCACACCTATCCAAATCTAAAGCAACTCCAAGCATATATATGTAGAGGCTAATTGATCAATAGAAGCTAGTCGCCCAAGTTGGGCAGGTTATCGGCGAGCACACTCCTGACGGCCGACATCAACAGCTCCAAGTCATCGTATTTCCGGATATGTGGAGGCAGTGCTTCAATCTTGTGCGCCAACTTCTTGGCTATCTCTGGGAAGGCCTGCACACGTACGTACGTCCTCACAACATGTCAGTACGTACGTATCAAACAGAACAAAGTCGGGCATGCAATGGGAGACGTTAATGAAAGCAGCAGGGTACTCACAGTGCTGCCTCTCTCGAGCAGGCTCTGGAGGAGGTGCAGGACGAAGTCGCGGCTGGCGCGCTGCGTCACCAGCAATTTTAGGTCTCCGGAGGCCAGGTCAGCACAGGCCCTGAGTGCGATGTTCAGCAGCTCCTTCTCCTCGCTCAGGACGCAGTGCTCCACGACGAACTGCCCTTGGCATATGCGGGACAGGTGAAGGACGTTTTGCATGAGATTGGACGCGAGCTCCTTCCTGAACTGCATGCTGCTGGCGTGGTCGAGGAGGTGCAGCACGAAGCGCTTGCTGCATGCATGCGTGGTAAGTAAAATCAGCGACAAGTACGCACGTCCTAGTAAGCTGAGAATCACCAGACAAGTTGACGCGAGAATTGTGCAAGCGTAACGACTAACGACCACTTACCCGGCACGTTGCGTGGCCATTGCTACGGCTTTGGCAAGGATTTCAGTCTGGAAACGCGGGACGTCCTTGTCTGGCGCGTACAGGAAGCATGTAGCCAAGAACGTCGTCCCGGCCGGGGACAGCATCTTGTCATCCATGGTGTATATATATGGCGTGATTGACCAGGGCCTGAAAGGAAACTAAACCGATCAGTACGTACACGTACAAAATATATACGGAGCCAAACATTCCGTATCACTGTCGCTGATCCCACATATATTCCCAGTGATTGCTGCGCATGCCATTGCGGCACTTACCGCGGTCACGTTCGTAGGCATCGTGGTGAAACAGTGGACAATCAGTTCGTTCCCTCGGTCGTCGTCGATCACGCGCTCCTTCACGAAGCTTTCGACGAGCAGCGCGGACAGGCCGGGGTACACCGAGCTCGCCACCGCCGTGATGAGCAACTCCAGAGAAGCCACCCTGCATCATCACACAGATGAAGGCAACACAAATTCAGCAGCAGGGCTCACCACACACAGGGCACTGCACTAGCTAACTTTGATCGGCTGGCTGTTTATGCTAAGTATGTAGAGATGTAATCAGAATCGCAGCAGGTGCTGCGATCGAAACTGTTTGTTAGATCAGCTAGCTAGCTGTTTATGCTATATAGAGAGAGATGTTAATTTACTACTGTAAATTGGACATGCGAATCACAGTGGTAAACTAGTTTTGATCAAACTGGCAGTAGCAGGGACCAGGGAGTCATGCGTTGATCTGTGAACGTACCCGTCGTCGGACCTCGGGACGAGCCTGGGCGTGACGGCGGCTTTCACGATGATCTCGAGCTCCCTGTAGTGCCCATGGAAGCTTCCCAGCAGCGCTTCGAACACCGGATGCCCCTGCCTGTTCCCCATGATCCAGTGCGCGCAGCGCTTGAGCCCGTCGGGCACCATCTTGCGCATCTCCTCGTCGCCCACCTCGAGCTGGTGGACCAGGATTTCCAAGTGCTCCGCGTCCAGGGACATCACCAGCTGCTCAAGCGTCATCGGGGAACTGAGCAACTCCGAGCGGATCTGCACCAGCCTCGAGTATTGGTAAATCCGTGGCACTGGCTGCCCCACATACACATAGTGCTGCGGCGGCGGTGGCTCGAACCACGGCGGACGCTGCGCGAACTGCGGCGGCTGCGCCACCGCCACCATGTCGGAGTTGGTGATGGGGAGGACGGCGGGGGGGAACGCGTCGCCGGCGCCGCTCCAGTTGTGCGGACCCATGGCGTCCAGGTAGCTCGGCGCCCACGCCAATGGGTGCATCGGCATCGGCGGGCCGAGCGAGTAGTAGATGTCTCCGGGGTGCTGCTGCGACCCAAAGAAGGGAGGCGCGCCCGCACGAAGATCCCAAGGCGTGCTCGGCTGCGGCATCCCCACGGCCTGAATCGCGTGCCCCTGGTGCTGCTGCTGCTGCGGGGGCGGCGGCCGCGGGGCCGGGGACGACGACGAGGAGGCCTCCGCGCGGTAGCCAGCGGGGCCGCCGGCGTAGGAGGGCGCGGGGCGGGGCGGCCCGCCCGGTTCCATGGCTTGCAAGCTTCGGCTGCGGTTGCTCTGGGGTTTCGGGTTGCTGGGATTTGGGGGAATGCGAAATGGGGATTGGGCGAGAGCCTTGCGCTGCTGCGGGTTTATATAGCGGAGGAAGAGAGGCGGCGCGCGGCCGGGTTGACTTGAGGGTGAGACCAGAGAGAGGTGGGAGGAGGAGGACACCCGTCCGAGTTATGCGGGGTGGGAAGGGAGGGGAGGCGCCAGCTGGCACGGCACCAGGGGCGTCGTATTAACTGAAGTTGGTTAAGATCTGATCGTGTAATTATTGTGTTATACTGTGAGATATTGGCACATTAAATGCATGGGCAATCAGATTAGTTTCGGCAATTTATTTCATCATGTATCAAAGCAGAGGACATTAAGCTTCTCTACATGGAGAGCTTCATAACCCCTTCTTATTTACACTGGTTCCGTTTTGCGGGGTTATTTACACTAATTTACTGAAGCTTCCTAATTTCCAAAGAGGAAAAAAATGGCACGTACTCTCTCCGTCCCACAATATAATACCATTTTTCAAGCTATTTTGCACTCCTTCTGTCCCATAATGTAAAATCCTTACACTACACTAGTGTTAAAAAAACGTCATATATTATGGGACGGATGGAGTACTATCTAGTTCTGCTGGGCCAATTAAGAGATGTTGCATACATTTTTAGTATTGCTCGAGTCCACATCATGGTGTCCTTAGTTTTTCGCAACGTAGGAGACATGCATGTATCTTCGTCATTACAAGAACAGCTAAGTTGGTGCCTAATTCAGGTTAACACATCGTTCTAGTAGTTATCTATACATAGATAGATCGTAAGATAATGTTTTCTTTCATTCTACTTTAGTGGGAGTTCAGATGCTTATGCAGATTTACCTGGCTCCATAATTTTATTTAATTTGTTTCACCATGCTATTTATAAACTATAATTAAATGTGCCTTGATTTTGCTTTCCGCCTAGCATAAATTTTCTCGGACCTCTTGCGTGTATTCTCTTTGTGTTTAAATGTATTCGCCCCTTTTTCTTTCAAAATAACCAAGCAATTATCTCCATTTTTATTTTATTTTTTGCGATAAGTAGACAACTCGCTTCTACTTATATTGAATGCAAGAGCTCATGTCCTTGTTCAGGCAAATAAAAAAATGCTCAGTTTGAAATAATAGGTGAGTTCAAGGGTTTGTGGTATACAATGCAAAATTTTGGACTCTAATGTGAAACTTCCATCCATTTTTGACCTAATGGTGTCAAGTGAGGCATGAAAGACCAAATTACCCATGACACTTTGACATTCAAAAGTCATTGTCTACCGAGCACCTTCCTCGCATCCTTTCCTTTCTCACCGCTAAGGAGGCTTGGGATCATCTCAACACTTTGTTCAAGGGCAGCTCAAGCATTCAACGTTCCAAGTTTGACTTTGTACAAGATGAAGCCAATGAATTTGCCATGCATGAAAACGAGACCCCTGAAGAACTCTACCGTTGATTGATGTCCCTTGCGATTTCATTCAGTGACCATGGTAGTAAGGACTCGGATGACAATTGGATCAAGCACAAGTTTCTTAAGGTGATCATGTCTTTTGACAAGAGCACTTCTTATGTGATTCACCAAAGACTGTACTTTCATTCCATATCATCCAGTGATGCGTTGGATGAGTTCGTCTCCATGGGAATCTTGAGCAAGACCGCCAACACTACTCTTGCTCGTGGGGTCAAGAAGTCCAATCTTGCATTGAAGGCCAAAGTGGTCCATGCTCAAGAGACTAGAGAAGAAAAAGAAGAAGGTGAGTGTTGTTCTGAAGACACCAAATATGCTTTCAATGAGCACACTTGCTCTAGCTTCAAGAGTTTTGGGGGGCAACAAGAGGAACTTCAAGTAGAACAACTCAAAGGACAACTCAAGTGGTTTCAAGTCAAAAGGTCAGTGAGTTAACTCTTGTAGAAATTTGGCTTTTCTTTCCTCTCTCCAAGGCGACTTGGGAAAGCCTTCCTCCCCTCGATCTCCGCCGGCGAGCCAGTGGATTCGCGTCCCCTCTGCCTGTCGCTCCGGCGGTCGGGAGGAGAATCCTAGTGTCTCGACTCCCACTAGTAGATAGGTAGGGTTTTAGTTCTCGTAGGGGCGACATTTGGACGGATGGCGAAGCTCCTTCTTCGAGTTAGTCTTCTAGCCTCCGATCCTCCTAAAATTCGTCCGTTGGGACGAATTAGACGGAGCTATGGCGTAGATTCCTGCCAGCTCCTTGGGGCTGCAAGGTTAGGGTTTCTCGCCATGCGTACGCGTCGGCGATATTTGGTGTCAGGTTCTTCAAATCGATTCATAGATTCAACGACGACGACTGCCACTCCAATGCGCTGGTCCTTAGGGACACGTGCACGAAGACTTCCCGGCTGTCATCGATAAGGTCAGACTGGCTCTGATATGGGAGCGGCGACAACGATGCGTCGACGGCTCATTCTGACGACAGCAATGATCGTTCAGTGGTCATGTAATTTTTATTATGTTTAAGGCGCTTTGTACTTGCGATGAATCTTTATAATAGATATGATCCCTTTTGCAAAAAAAAAGGGTCAAAAGAGTTAGGACTTACTACAATTATGGGAACGTGAGTCACTTTGTCGATTGCACATATGAGAAGATGGAAAACAATGGAGAGGCCTTTTTTTGCAAGGGACAATGAAGTGACTCCCGTTCCCATAACCCAGTGACACCTCTTCACTTCGGTGCATTCCACACGACCCAGGGGCCTTTCATCAGAACTAGTGTCTAGTGTGCAAAAATCCATCTATCTATAATCTGCTGGCACGGCACAGCAAAAAATAGAAACAGATGTTTAAAGAAATGTGAAGCGTTGCGACAAACAAACCTGAAATATATTACCAGAAGTTCAGTTCGTGTAACATATACATACAATAAATCATCCATCAATGGTACATACACAATCTACTTTTTTTGTGGAACATACACAATCTACCAGACAACTGTGTGCCGGCTACCATGGCCTAGCATAAGCTCCAGGTTTCGCATAAAGATGAGAGAGAGAAAAATGAAACTACCAAGGAACATAAAGATCCCCTTTAAGATTCAGGACGTGGTTCAGCAGCTAGAGATGGTCAGTAGACGGTAGCAGCAGCACGGTTTGTGCCTGTATTACAACAGGATGCCACGACGAGTATTTCAGTTATACCCATCAAATCTGAATGGTGTGAGCAGCGGAGGGTTGACAGCTGGGCGCCAAGAAGCAAGCAGCCACAGTCCTTTGGATTATGGAACTCACATTCGCTGATTAGGTTCCACCCTTGGATCTATGTGCCGAAGACAAAGCCATGAAAGAACCTGCAGGCAACAAAACTGTAAGCACCAGATGTTGAATGCATGACACAGGTATGTGAGAAGGTTATTATAAATAAACTTAACTTTTACCAAGACTGAATCATTGATTTAATCATACGGCAACACAGCAAAGCATGCACAAATTCACAATTCGTGTCAAGTTTACTTAATTGTTTCAGATCCATGAACATAGGCTAAGAACAGAATATGTGCCTCATGTATTGACATATATTGAACCATGTGAATTAGTATATCCGTCTCTATAATACCACTAACAGCAAGAAACCAATAGGTGTTTTTGATTAAAATTGTTGCTTACAAGAAACAAATTGAAGATTGTAAGCCAGAGCTGGCCTTCTAAGATGACATGTATTTCAGGTTGGAGCCTTGGAGGTACTAATACTACCTAAGAGCATCTTCAATTTCAGGTTGAACCAAGGGAAGGAGATCGCACAAATCTACAACAATCACAGTCGGTTACTCTTCCAGGTGCCATCTTCAACACAAAGAATTACCAAACACCAGAGGACTGTATCCAAGGTGTATGTAGAGGACTGTACTGTCGGCTAAAAACCCGACAGGATTACAAGCTTGGAGGTACAAACTATCAAAAATTAATTCAGAAATTTTCATAAAACACCAAAGTTTTATGGCTTCTGGCACAGAACCTCAAATTTTACTCCACCTGCATTGCTTGTTAACCTCAGCTGGGAATTAATTACAGTTGTGCTTTCTGAAACCTATGGTTGTTGTAAAACCCAAGAATACGTGCCACAGGCAGTAAAAAACGAGTGTGTTCTCCAACTAAAACCACACAACATGGGGTTTAAGTAATTGGATAGACCATAATACAAATGTACCATATGGTACAAGGTTACGAACAACATACCTAAACAAGCTTCTTCCATATTCAGGAATCTCACTGCCATGCAGAAGATACAACCAGCTTTCTGTTCTTCCATCCAAGATAAATGACACCATCTTTCTCCTCTAGCTTGTAGTAACTGTTGTAATCATTTAACAGTGTTCTGATAGTATTGTTCACCAATGCACTTAGGGGGTATGGTCTAAAGCCAGCCATTGCAAACCTAGACCGCCACTTTCCAAATGGTTCATGCCTCTCCACTCTTTCTGCACCTTCACATGCAATTAAATTGACAATATCTCTTGCAACACAGTGCTGCTCAGTGCTCATCCTCACCTTGTCATCCCTGGGGCAAGCAACATCTATTGCCTCGAACATGGCTGTGTAGTAGTCAAGGGTCTCCATGTATCTACTGAAGAATGGGGCAGTGTTTGTGTTAGCCTCCTGCTCTACAAGAGTTACCACCCTAGGAGAAAGGCTCTTAACCATTCTCAATATCCTATCCCGGTGGTTTTCTATGCAGACACTCTCATCAGGAGTATGATGCAGCTGATACGCAAAGTTGACAGCAATAGCCTCTCCCTTTCTTATATCGAGATGTTCAAGTGTAACCTCATGACTAGCTGCATTTACGGCGTTGAACTCAAAGGGCAGACAACATGACTGAGCAATGTTGCATAACCTACGCCCAACTATATCCAGTCCACCACCTCGGGCATAAGCCGAATCTGAATCATCTATACCAGTAATTCTTAGGTATGGTGGTCCGCTAACCCTCACAGCAAGGGCCTGTATCATAGTTACCCACTGGCTCCCTTGAGCAATTTGGAAATCAATGATGTGAATAAAGTTCTCACCCTTAACAGCCTCGGCTATAGCACCATTGGCAGACATGTAACCAAATCTGAAGAATGGACAGATATCATAGAGAAGATGCATGTAGGACATGAGCTCTGAATTTGTAGGTTGAGGTTCCTTGCACTTCAGAGATTTATACAACGCATGTCCAGTAGAATAACGCCTCGCAACAAGGCCTTCCAACATATATGCTCCCAGACGTTGGATTGGTTCTCCAGACACGGAGACCATCTTCTGTAACTCTGATATCAGCAAGTCCTCATGACAATTATTCTCATCAACAGCCTTACCACATGCTACAATTACCTGCTTCAAGTCCCCAGAGCTGATTCCCAGAAGCTCTCTCCAGTTACTTTGGTGCATTGCGGCGCCAATTACTAGGGATCTGTCAGAACTAACTGCATCTGAATCAGATCCAAACAGTGCATCTGCTAGCTCCTGAAGTGTTGTAAACCCCAAACCTGGAACCTCGGTGATGCCACTTGCAGGAGAATCATATGTGTGATCTGAGTGGCTATCATGCAGAGAAATGTGGCTCCCACTTATGCACTGAGGAGATGTAGAGCTATTGGCAGCATAAACACAATTGGCTGATGAAGACTCTAGAGTGCTGTACTGTGGGTGAATCACCTGAGACTTTGAATCGCTGTTCTGTGAGCCACCATCAGAGGACACGTAGTGATGATCCTCATGATTTTGTTGCACATAGCAAGTACCATTTCCCCCCACATGCATTGAACTGCTGTAGTATGGTATTTGAGAATTGTCTGGATATCTGTATGACATGTTAGAGGCCTTTGCTGACATATCTTCCAACCTTGTGGAGGTGATCTATTTGCCGGAATCCAAGGAGACAGTACACCTCCCAGAGATTAACAGCAGTGAGTTTTGACTAATTTATCAATAAATGTTCAGTGCGACGATGCCATCAACTGCATAAGACAAATATACGATAAGTTAGATAGAAATATAAATGTAGATCATAAAGAAAATAACTAAAAATCATTTTAGAGAGCCGGATGAACAAATTGAAACGCCGTCAATCTCTTCCTCTATGCTGGAAACAAGTAAGCGAAGCTAGCAAACCCAGGACTGGAATAATCTCTCTGCTGGATCTTAAGTCGTCCGACTCAAACGGATCTTAATTTGGGATGTTAAAATACAGAAATAGCCATGCAGAATTGGAAAGCATACTTATGCTGGAAACAAGCGAAGCTAGAAAACCCAGGACTGGATCAATCTCCTCCTCTATGCTGGAATCAAGTAAGCCTGCTAAAAAAATGGATTTTCAATTCTGCTAAAAAAATGAGGACACTCATGTGTGATGAACATTTGCTTGATGGATAAATGGATTTGGAAATTGATAAACATTAATGGCTTATGGCAACAGCTCCTTAAAAGGAAATAACTCTGTAGGGGGGTGTTATCACACACAGGTGTGGCTTATGGCAACAGCTCCTTAAGAGGAAATGACTCTGTAGGGAGGTGTTATCACACACAGGTGTGCAGTAAACCTGGAAATTCACATTTTTCAAAGGGAGGTCAACAAGATTGCGCATTAATACTAAAACTTTGGCCAATCAAGCAGTGAAGGTTGCTCACATACTAGGAGACACTTGGGCTTGTGTAAGATTCAGAAGAGAGCTGGTAAGAGAATTTGGTGTTATGGCAGAATCCAGAAGTCATGTGTGCAGATGGGCTGTTCAGCGATGAGCCCTAAACCACAAAACGGACTCGGTCAAGTCGTTGTATGTGACCCTGAAAACAGCAGCTTCTGTACTGCTGAGTAAGTTGGCTTGCCCGATTTCCTAAGGCCATCAGAAGGTTAATACAAATTGGTTTTGCAGCAGTTATTTAGGCCATATGGAAGGCTAGGAATACATCATGTTTTAGGAATGTAATCATGGTTTGTTATGCTTGTGCCCTGACTTATGAAATTAGCTATTGGTTGGATACTTGGGCTTTGTTGCAAAAGAACGACGACTGAGAGTGAGTTCATCAGGGGCCCATGGCACTACAATGAGTGGCAACGGAGGTGTTTGAGCAAGCAAAAGGATGGGAACCAAGAGATATGAGCTGGAAGATGTGCAAAGACTGAAACTAGTCCAGATCGTTTGCTGCGTCGTTCTGGGTTTGTGCAACTAACAATGTCAGCAGCTGCTGTGATGTGAGCACTGACAGAAGCAACTGTGAATCGAATCCAATGTCCAAATTGTCTCCGCATAATTATGGTTCTAACCCAAATGGAGCAAGAGAACACAACGAGAAAATTGTGCATCCCTATCAGCTACAATCAACCCCACAAATATACCTGCTGTCCAAAATATCCAAGCAGAGAAGATAACAGGAAATTTAGAAAAAGGACCAATGCTTGTAAATGTTACTACTCATAATCAGGGTCAGTGGATGGAGTTTAAAAAAAAAAGGGTCGGTGGGTGGTTGAACTACGGGTCACACACATTCTGTGGGCGACAAAAATGGTCCTACTTGGGAAACCAAGGGCCGAAAGCGCGGGCCGGGTTGAGGCAGCGGGGCCGCGACGATGTAGAAGGCGAACGGCGGCCGCGACGACACGCCTGTGATGTGATGGTGAGGGGCGGAGGGGTTGGGGGTATAACTGGCAAAGCGTCGGCGGTGACGCCGGCAGGGCGGCAGTTCTAGGACTAAGTGGTCCGCGGAGGGGATGGTACTCTTGAACCCCCCCCCCCCCCCCCCCCCCCCCACCTACCTCCTTGGTCGGATTCGGGGTAGGCGAGCGAGGAGGAAGACGGGTAGAAGAGGAAACGCACGGGACGGAGTGCACTGCATAATCAAAGAGAGGGCACGGAGGGGCGGCGGGGTATACCTTGGCGAGCGGCGCGATTCGTCGGAGCTTCCCGGCCCCGGCGGAGGAAAAGGCGGAGAAGAGGGGAGGAAACAAGGCTGAGCACCTACCAACCCGACGACTAGACAAGACGGGACGCGACGCGGAGTGAGAGGGTCAATAAAGAAAGTGGGGGCGGGGGCGGGGACGGAGAGCGGCATGTGCGGTTGGGAAGCGGGGGCTGCTCCGCGGACGCGGTTAGGGGCGGGCCCCGGGCGAACGCCCGACGTGCGATGCCCATCGGACGGCCCTGCGGTTGGATTAGTAGTTTAGTGGCCACTGAAGAGGGAGGGCAGGAACTGCGAATGATAGGCATGAGATAAACGAAGCATCGCGGTTCAGTGAGGTAGGAGTACCACGCAACCACTAATGATGATTGCCTGCCTTAATTGGTTTTGCTTCACGCGACGCGGGCATCTAGGACAGTCCAACTCGGGCGTCATCAAGGACGTCTAACTCGGGCGTCATTACGGACGTGTGTGCGGAGGGAGAGCTTCTTTTTAAACATCCGATCTGCTATTCATCTTCCATCATTGCAGTATAACGAACTTCAGAAATAATAAAAAATTACATTCAGATTCGTAGACCACCTAGCGACAGCTAAAGCACAAAAACGAGCCAAAGAGCCGGGCATTACTTGCTGTGGTCGATAGTCGGAAAGTCGTCGTGATAAAACCTTATTGGACCAACACCAGAACAACAATTGCTGCCAATAAAGAGTATTCCATCCGTTCCTAAATATAAGTCTTTTTAGATATTTTAATATGAACTATATAGGGAGCAAAATGAGTGAATCTACTCTAAAATACGTTTATATGCATCCGTATGTAGTCCATATAGAAATCTTTAAAAAAAAACTTATATTTAGGAGCGGAAAGAGTAGTATAGATTGGAAGGATCACACGAACGAACGTAGATGAACGACGAATAGATATGAGCAAATCCATCAAAGGCAGATCCGCCGGAGACACACCTTCACACGCCCACCGACATTGCTAGATGTACCACCGAAACCGGGGCTAGGCGGGAAGAACCTTATTGCATCATCAGGGAGCCATCATCGTCTCATCTTCCTGAATAGAACATGAACGCTAACAAAAATCAAAACCACATCTAAAAATGAAGCCCCCTTCTTCCCACCTGCAAGGGTCGGGATCCACCGTACCCCATGACCCTAAGGCCATCGGAGATAAGGCGGTCCAGCGACGGCGTCGACGGGAGGCGAGGAACTCTAATATTTTTAGAGGAAGAGGTGGATGTGTACTGGAGAACTTCTCACATCTTAATCCTTGCGGTTACCTGCTACTTGATCGCCCTGACAAGAGACTTCTATTTGAGTGCCCCTGCTTCTCGCTACTGTTTACTTTTGTTTCGGGGCGAGAGAAATGGGGTTTCGTTAATCCGCTACCCGTATGGTACTCTGCTTATCAACCTGGAGAAGTAAAGCACTGACTGTGGACTGTGTGCTTTTTTCGGTGACAATATGCATACTGTTGAACGGAGGCGCACGTCATCTTTTTGCCAGCGCTTTCTCTCTTGACATAGGCTTTCGCCCGTTTTATTCCACATACCGAATAAAAAGTCCGCTGATGAGCTTCGCTCATCAACCATGCCAGCGATCTCTTGAAGTTGTTCACGCCGGAGGAAAAGGCCCTCGTCTTCCCCGACGGGAAGGGCGACGTTGTGGTTGCCATCATCATCGTGTGGTGCTTGCTCGTGTAGGGTAACGTAGCAGAAACAAAACAAAAATCTTTACTACATACACGCTGAGGATCACGATGAATCTTTACTATTATTAAACAATTAAACAAAAACATTATTGGATGTATCCAGTAATTAGTCCCACAACAACGCAGAAACTAATCAGCACCACATAATTAGGCCCACAATTCTTAATCTACAGTCATTATCTTTACCACTGCTTCCTCCATTCCAGAATATAAGGTGTATTGATTTCTGTGCAAGTCAACCATTTGAATGTTTAACCAAGATTATAGAATAAAATAACAATATTTGCAATACCTAATAGATAAAATATGAAACTACTTTTCATAATGAAGTAAATGATACACATTTCGTACGGTGGATATTGATATATTTTTCTATAAACTTGGTTAAACACGCACTCGTGTGACTTTTGAAAAAACAAATACACCTTATATAAAGGAATTGAGGGAGTATTAAACAATCAAACAAGAACTTTCTTAGGTGTATCCCGTAATTAGTCCTACAACAACACACAAACTAATCAGGTCCACACGATTAGGCCCACAATTTTTAATCTACAGTCATTATTGATCTAATACTTTTGTGGCGTGTACTTAGCAATTTTCAATGACTGGCCGTACTTCACCAGGAGAGGAGTACTCAGAACAACCGGTCCCTACAATCACAGATCGGGAGAGGCGTCCACCACCGCCGACGCTGCCGCGCCCAACCTCCACCACGGGCGACTGCCTCCGTGCGAATTCCCTTGCGAGGCTCTCCCGCCACCACACCGTCTACTCTCGATGGGGATCCGCTCCAGCAGTGCCAGGCCGTTCACCATCGCCACATCAGGCCGTCACCACGGACGCCACATGCCTGCACCCCACGGCCGGCCACTGCGCGCCTGGAGCACGCTCTTCCGCCTGTTCCCAGTGTGTTGCTGCCAGCTCACCCGAGCGCGCCGATGATGGCCTTCGGTGCTCTCCCATACACCAAGACTATCGCCGTCCTGGTCAGTCCTCTTCCCCCGCTGGTGCTGCGCCCGGTTCTACTATCTCTCTTCCATGGTCGTTGCAACACCTTCTCTCCTGTGTCATTGCTACTGCCGCCACCGTGCTGCTCCTCCCTGCTTCTGCCATTGTCGCTGGAGCTAGCCAAAATGGATCAAACATAGGTGAGTTAAATTGGGGGTGCATCCTTTATCTTGCTTGATACAATCTTCTTCAGTTGCCTTCTGATTTCTGTCACATATGTTGCCATGTTCGTTCTAGCACAGCAGGTGTTTGTGTGTATGCCTATGCAATGATAGCACATGTGGTTTCACGCATGTATCCTCCTTTGTGTATGCCTACAACTATTACGGTGGTTGGCGATTTTAGGAGCCGTCCATCTACTCTAATCTAACGGTGAAAAAATATGAGTTACGAGGAGTTACGAGTCTTCAATTACATGAAATCTATACCTACTATTAAAAGAAATAAATATTCTTAGTTTGGTTTAGTCATTTTCGTTTGGTTTACACATGCTAAGCGATATGGGCCAAGTACTTGTATGTTGATGGGTCTTTTATGGGCTTTTATAGAGACCGCGGAAAATAATTGGGTTAAAATAAATCAACATTGTGGGAATTGAACATAGGACCTCCTGTCTAGCTCTTCGATGTAAAACAACCAATGATGTATGCGTCTTTCACATTTACTAATCCCAACTCGCTCTAAATATACGAGTGGCAGTCATCATGTTTAGGATGAGCTAATTAAACGAATGAGCTAATAGAAGAAGGATTGTGGGCTTAAATAGAATATTAAACGGATGTGGCTAATTAAACAAAGGAGTATGCGTAAAACGGTGGAATACCTAAAAGAAAGATTGTGGTCTTAATAAATTCTACATGAAAGATTTGAGGTAAAAAGGTAGGATAATTAAAAGGAAGGATATGTAGGCTTCAATGTGTTAGGGCTACTAAATTAGAAAATGGGCGAGAATATCATGATAATTAATGAAAGAATTATAGTTAAATGCCATTAAATATACTTAAAATGGAATTGGTGGAAGATTATGCCCGGCAAAGAAAATATGAACACGGCTAAATTGCAATGCATTTTTATGTTCATTTTGTAGAAGGATGCTGCATTACAGCATGTTCTTCATAATGAATTCGATGATGTGGGGCATCATGCTTGCACAAAACATTAATTTTTCCCGTTGCAACGCACGGGCATATGTGCTAGTTACAAATAAAGGTGGGCCCGTTACAAAATTTAGGTGGACTAGTAAGTTTCTAAAAGGGTAGATCCGTCAGAAAACAAATTGATAAATCTCGCTCATGGCCCCTCTCCCCCGACAGATCCATCCGCCCTCGGTTGCCGGCGTACGCCCTTGTTCCTGTTGGGGAACGTAGCAGAATTTTAAAATTTTCTACGCATCACCAAGATCAATCTATGGAGTCATCTAGCAACGAAGGAGAGAGGAGTGCATCTACATACCCTTGTAGATCGCGCGCGAAAGCGTTCAAGAGAACGGGGTTGATGGAGTCCTACTCGACGTGATCCAAATCACCGATGACCAAGTGCCGAACGGACGACACCTCCGCGTTCAACACACGTACGGTTGGGAACACGTCTCCTCCAACTTGATCCAGCAAGGGGGAAGGAGAGGTTGATGAAGATCCAGCAGCACAACGGCGTGGTGGTGGAAGCAACGGTGATCTCGGCAGGGCTTCGCCAAGCGCAGGGAGACGGAGGAGTGTCACGGGAGGGAGAGGGAGAGGCCAGGGGCTTGGGTGTGGCTGCCCTCCCTCCCCCAACTATATATAGGGTGCCTAGGGGGGGCGGCGGCCAAGGGGGTGCCTTGCCCCCCAAGGCAAGGGTGGCGCCCCCCACCCCTAGGGTTTCCAACCCTAGGCGCAGGGGGAGGCCCAAGGGGGGCGCACCAGCCCACTAGGGGCTGGTTCCCCTCCCACTTCAGCCCATGGGGCCCTCCGGGATAGGTGGCCCCACCCGGTGGACCCCCGGGACCCTTCCGGTGGTCCCGGTACAATACCGATTACCCCCAAAACTTTCCCGATGGCCGAAACTTGACTTCCTATATATAAATCTTCACCTCCGGACCATTCCGGAACTCCTCGTGACGTCCGGGATCTCATCCGGGACTCCAAACAACTTTCGGGTTACCGTATGCTAATATCTCAACAACCCTAGCGTCACCGAACCTTAAGTGTGTAGACCCTACGGGTTCAGGAGACATGCAGACATGACCGAGACGCCTCTCCGGTCAATAACCAACAGCGGGATCTGGATACCCATGTTGGTTCCCACATGCTCCACGATGATCTCATCGGATGAACCACGATGCCGAGGATTCAATCAATCCGTATACAATTCCCTTTGTCAATCGGTACGTTACTTACCCGAGACTCGATCGTCGGTATCCCAATACCTAGTTCAATCTCATTACCGGCAAGTCACTTTACTCGTGCCGTAATGCATGATCCCGTGATCAACCACTTGGTCACATTGAGCTCATTATGATGATGCATTACCGAGTGGGCCCAGAGATACCTCTCTGTCATACGGAGTGACAAATCCCAGTCTCGATTCATGCCAACCCAACAGACACTTTCGGAGATACCTGTAATGTACCTTTATAGTCACCCAGTTACGTTGTGACGTTTGGCACACCCAAGGCACTCCTACGGTATCCGGGAGTTGCACAATCTCATGGTCTAAGGAAATGATACTTGACATTCAGAAAAGCTACAACAAATGAACTACACGATCTTTGAGCTAAGCTTAGGATTGGGTCTTGTCCATCACATCATTCTCCTAATGATGTGATCCCATTATCGATGACATCCAATGTCCATAGTCAGGAAACCATGACTATCCTTTGATCAACGAGCTAGTCAACTAGAGGCTCACTAGGGACGTGTTGTGGTCTATGTATTCACACATGTATTACGATTTCCGGATAACACAATTATAGCATGAACAATAGACAATTATCATGAACAAAGAAATATAATAATAACCATTTTATTATTGCCTCTAGGGCATATTTCCAATAGTCTCCCACTTGCACTAGAGTCAATAGTCTAGTTACATTGTGATGAATCGAACACCCATGCAGTTCTGGTGTTGATCATGTTTTGTTCTAGGGAGAGGTTTAGTCAATGGATCTGCCACATTCAGATCCGTATGTACTTTACAAATCTCTATGTCTCCATTTTGAACACTTTCACGAATGGAGTTGAAGCGACGCTTGATATGCCTGGTCTTCCTGTGAAACCTGGGCTCCTTGGCAAGGGCAATAGCTCCAGTGTTGTCACAGAAGAGAGTCATCGGGCCCGACGCATTGGGTATGACTCCTAGGTCGGTAATGAACTCCTTCACCCAGACTGCTTCTTGTGCTGCCTCCGAGGCTGCCATGTACTCCGCTTCACATGTAGATCCTGCCACAACACTTTGCTTGCAACTACACCAGCTTACTGCCCCACCATTCAAAATATACACGTATCCGGTTTGTGACTTAGAGTCATCCAGATCTGTGTCGAAGCTAGCATCGACGTAACCCTTTACGATGAGCTCTTCGTCACCTCCATACACGAGAAACATGTCCTTAGTCCTTTTCAGGTACTTCAGGATATTCTTGACCGCTGTCCAGTGTTCCATGCCGGGATTACTTTGGTACCTTCCTACCAAACTTACGACAAGGTTTACATCAGGTCTGGTACACAGCATAGCATACATGATAGACCCTATGGCCGAGGCATAGGGGACGACACTCATCTTTTCTCTATCTTCTGTCGTGGTCGGGCATTGAGCCGTGCTCAATCTCGTACCTTGTAATACAGGCAAGAACCCCTTCTTTGACTGATCCATTTTGAACTTCTTCAATATCTTGTCAAGGTACGTACTCTGTGAAAGACCAATGAGGCGTCTCGATCTATCTCTATAGATCTTGATGCCTAATATATAAGCAGCTTCTCCAAGGTCCTTCATTGAAAAACACTTGTTCAAGTAGGCCTTTATGCTTTCCAAGAATTCTATATCATTTCCCATCAACAGTATGTCATCCACATACAATATGAGAAATGCTACAGAGCTCCCACTCACTTTCTTGTAAATGCAGACTTCTCCATAAGTCTGCGTAAACCCAAACGCTTTGATCATCTCATCAAAACGAATGTTCCAACTCCGAGATGCTTGCACCAGCCCATAAATCGAGCGTTGGAGCTTGCACACCTTGTCAGCATTCTTAGGATCGACAAAACCTTCCGGCTGCATCATATACAATTCTTCCTTAAGGAAACCATTAAGGAATGCCGTTTTGACGTCCATTTGCCATATCTCATAATCATAGAATGCGGCAATTGCTAACATGATTCGGACGGACTTCAGCTTCGCTACTGGTGAGAAAGTCTCATCGTAGTCAACCCCTTGAACTTGTCGATAACCCTTAGTGACAAGCCGAGCTTTATAGATGGTCACATTACCATCCGCGTCTGTCTTCTTCTTAAAGATCCATTTATTTTCTATGGCTCGCCGATCATCGGGCAAGTCAGTCAAAGTCCATACTTCGTTTTCATACATGGATCCTATCTCGGATTTCATGGCTTCCAGCCATTTGTCGGAATCCGGGCCCGCTATCGCTTCTTCATAGTTCGAAGGTTCACCGTTGTCTAACAACATGATTTCCAAGACAGGGTTGCCGTACCACTCTGGTGCGGAACGTGTCCTCGTGGACCTACGAAGTTCAGTAGCAACTTGATCTAAAGTTTCATGATCATCATCATTAACTTCCTCTCTAGTCGGTGCAGGCACCTCAGGAACATTTTCTTGAGCTGCGCCACTTACCGGTTCAAGAGGTAATACTTCATCAAGTTCTACTTTCCTCCCACTTATTTCTTTCGAGAGAAACTCTTTCTCTAGAAAGGACCCATTCTTGGCAACAACGATCTTGCCTTCGGCTCTGAGGTAGAAGGTATACCCAACAGTTTCTTTAGGGTATCCTATGAAGACGCATTTTTCCGACTTGGGTTCGAGCTTTTCAGGTTGAAGTTTCTTGACATAAGCATCGCATCCCCAAACTTTTAGAAATGACAGCTTAGGTTTCTTCCCAAACCATAATTCATACGGTGTCGTCTCAACGGATTTCGACGGAGCCCTATTTAAAGTGAATGCGGCAGTCTCTAAAGCATAGCCCCAAAATGACAGCGGTAAATCGGTAAGAGACATCATAGATCGCACCATATCCAATAGAGTGCGATTGCGACGTTCATACACACCATTACGCTATGGTGTTCCAGGTGGCGTGAGTTGTGAAACTATTCCACATTTTCTCAAGTGTGTGCCAAATTCGTGACTCAAGTATTCTCCCCCATGATCTGATCGCAAGAACTTGATTTTCTTGTCACGTTGATTCTCAACCTCACTCTGAAATTCCTTGAACTTTTCAAAGGTCTCAGACTTGTGTTTCATTAAGTAGACATACCCATATCTACTTAAGTCATCAGTGAGGGTGAGAACATAACGATAGCCACTGCGAGCCTCAACACTCATTGGACCGCACACATCAGTATGTATGATTTCCAATAAGTTGGTTGCTCGCTCTATTGTTCCTGAGAACGGAGTCTTGGTCATTTTACCCATGAGGCATGGTTCACACGTGTCAAATGATTCGTAATCAAGAGACTCTAAAAGTCCATCTGCATGGAGCTTCTTCATGCGTTTGACACCTATGTGACCAAGGCGGCAGTGCCACAAGTATGTGGGACTATCATTATCAACCTTACATCTTTTGGTATTCACACTATGAATACGTGTAGCATTACGCTCGAGATTCATTAAGAATAAACCATTCACCATCGGAGCATGACCATATAATATATCTCTCATATAAATAGAACAACCATTATTCTCGGATTTAAATGAGTAGCCATCTCGAATTAAACAAGATCCTGATACAATGTTCATGCTCAAAGATGGCACTAAATAACAATTATTGAGGTTTAAAACTAATCCCGTAGGTAAATGTAGAGGCAGCGTGCCGACGGCGATCACATCGACCTTGGAACCATTCCCGACGCGCATCGTCACCTGGTCCTTCGTCAGTCTCCGCTTATTCCGCAGCTCCTGCTTTGAGTTACAAATGTGAGCAACCGCACCGGTATCAAATACCCAGGAGCTACTACGAGTACTGGTAAGGTACACATCAATTACATGTATATCACATATACCTTTAGTGTTGCCGGCCTTCTTGTCCGCTAAGTATTTGGGGCAGTTCCGCTTCCAGTGACCACTTCCCTTGCAATAAAAACACTCAGTCTCGGGCTTGGGTCCATTCTTTGGCTTCTTCTCGGCAGCTTGCTTACCGAGCGCGGCAACTCCCTTGCCGTCCTTCTTGAAGTTCTTCTTACCCTTGCCTTTCTTGAACTTAGTGGTTTTATTCACCATCAACACTTGATGTTCCTTTTTGATTTCCACCTCTGCTAATTTCAGCATTGAATACACCTCAGGAATGGTCTTTTCCATCCCCTGCATATTGAAGTTCATCACAAAGCTCTTGTAGCTTGGTGGAAGCGACTGAAGGATTCTGTCAATGACCGCGTCATCCAGGAGATTAACTCCCAGCTGAGTCAAGCGGTTATGCAACCCAGACATTCTGAGTATGTGCTCACTGACAGAACTATTTTCCTCCATCTTACAGCTGAAGAACTTGTTGGAGACTTCATATCTCTCGACCCGGGCATGAGCTTGAAAAACCATTTTCAGCTCTTCGAACATCTCATATGCTCCGTGTCTCTCAAAACGCTTTTGGAGCCCCGGTTCTAAGCTGTAAAGCATGCCGCACTGAACGAGGGAGTAATCATCAGCACGTGACTGCCAAGCGTTCATAACGTCTTGGTTCTCTGGGACAGGTGCGTCACCTAGCGGTGCTTCTAGGACATAATCTTTCTTGGCAGCTATGAGGATGATCCTCAGGTTCCGGACCCAGTTCGTATAGTTGCTGCCATCGTCTTTCAGCTTGGTTTTCTCTAGGAACGCGTTGTAGTTGAGGACAACGCGGGCCATTTGATCTACAAGACATATTGTAAAGATTTTAGACTAAGTTCATGATAATTAAGTTCATCTAATCAAATTACTCAATGAACTCCCACTCAGATAGACATCCCTCCAGTCATCTAAGTGAAACATGATCCGAGTTAACTAGGCCGTGTCCGATCATCACGTGAGACGGACTAGCCAACATCTGTGAACATCTTCATGTTGATCGTATCTTTTATACGACTCATGCTCGACCTTTCGGTCTTCCGTGTTCCGAGGCCATGTCTGTACATGCTAGGCTCGTCAAGTCAAACTAAGTGTATTGCGTGTGTAAATCTGGCTTACACCCGTTGTATTCGAACGTTAGAATCTATCACACCCGATCACCACGTGGTGCTTCGAAACAACGAACCTCCGCAACGGTGCACAGTTAGGGGGAACACTTACTTGAAATTATTACGAGGGATCATCTTATTTAAGCTACCGTCGTTCTAAGCGAATAAGATGTAAAACATGATAAACATCACATGCAATCAAATAGTGACATGATATGGCCAATATCATTTGCTCCTTTTGATCTCCATCTTCGGGGCTCCATGATCATCGTTGTCACCGGCATGACACCATGATCTCCATCATCATGATCTCCATCATCATGATCTCCATCATCGTGTCTTCTTGAAGTTGTCTCGTCATCTATTACTTCTACTACTATGGCTAACGCTTTAGCAATAAAGTAAAGTAATTACATGACGTTTATGTTGACACGCAGGTCATAAATAAATAAAGACAACTCCTATGGCTCCTGCCGGTTGTCATACTCATCGACATGCAAGTCGTGATTCCTATTACAAGAACATGATCATCTCATACATCACATATATCATTCATCACATCCTTTGGCCATATCACATCACAAAACACTTGCTGCAAAAACAAGTTAGACGTCCTTTAATTGTTGTTGCAAGTTTTTACGTGGCTGCTATAGGTTTCTAGCAAGAACGTTTCTTACCTACGCCAAAACCACAATGTGAATTGCCAATTTCTATTTACCCTTCATAAGGACCCTGTTCATCGAATCCGATCCGACTAAAGTGGGAGAGACAGACACCCGCCAGCCACCTTATGCAACTAGTGCATGTCAGTCGGTGGAACCAGTCTCACGTAAGCGTACGTGTAAGGTCGGTCCGGGCCGCTTCATCCCACGATGCCGCCGAATCAAGATAAGACTAGTAATGGCAAGCAAATTGACAATATCGACGCCCACAACTGCTTTGTGTTCTACTCGTGCATAGTAACTACGCATAGACCTAGCTCATGATGCCACTGTTGGGGAACGTAGCAAAATTTTAAAATTTTCTACGCATCACCAAGATCAATCTATGGAGTCATCTAGCAACGAGGGAGAGAGGAGTGCATCTACATACCCTTGTAGATCGCGCGCGGAAGCGTTCAAGAGAACGGGGTTGATGGAGTCGTACTCGACATGATCCAAATCACCGATGACCAAGTGCCGAACGGACGGCACCTCCGCGTTCAACACACGTACGGTTGGGAATACGTCTCCTCCAACTTGATCTAGCAAGGGGGAAGGAGAGGTTGATGAAGATCCAGCAGCACGACGGCGTGGTGGTGGAAGCAACGGTGATCTCGGTAGGGCTTCGCCAAGCGCAGGGAGACGGAGGAGTGTCACGGGAGGGAGAGGGAGAGGCCAGGGGCTTGGGTGCGGCTGCCCTCCCTCCCCCACTATATATAGGGTGCCTAGGGGGGGCGCCGGCCCTAGGAGATCCAATCTCCTAGGGGGGCGGCGGCCAAGGGGGTGCCTTGCCCCCCAAGGCAAGGGTGGCGCCCCCACCCCTAGGGTTTCCAACCCTAGGCGCAGGGGGAGGCCCAAGGGGGGCGCACCAGCCCACTAGGGGCTGGTTCCCCTCCCACTTCAGCCCATGGGGCCCTCCGGGATAGGTGGCCCCACCCGGTGGACCCCCGGGACCCTTCCGGTGGTCCCGGTACAATACCAATTACCCCCGAAACTTTCCCGATGGCCGAAACTTGACTTCCTATATATAAATCTTCACCTCCGGACCATTCCGGAACTCCTCGTGACGTCCGGGATCTCATCCGGGACTCCAAACAACTTTCGGGTTACCGTATGCTAATATCTCAACAACCCTAGCGTCACCGAACCTTAAGTGTGTAGACCATACGGGTTCAGGAGACATGCAGACATGACCGAGACGCCTCTCCGGTCAATAACCAACAGCGGGATCTAGATACCCATGTTGGTTCCCACATGCTCCACGATGATCTCATCGGATGAACCACGATGTCGAGGATTCAATCAATCCGTATACAATTCCCTTTGTCATTCGGTACGTTACTTGCCCAAGACTCGATCGTCGGTATCCCAATACCTAGTTCAATATCGTTACCGGCAAGTCACTTTACTCGTTCCGTAATGCATGATCCCGTGATCAACCACTTGGTCACATTGAGCTCATTATGATGATGCATTACCGAGTGGGCCTAGAGATACCTCTCCGTCATACGGAGTGACAAATCCCAGTCTCGATTCGTGCCAACCCAACAGACACTTTCTGATATACCTGTAATGTACCTTTATAGTCACCCAGTTACGTTGTGACGTTTGGCACACCCAAGGCACTTCTACGGTATCTGGGAGTTGCACAATCTCATGGTCTAAGGAAATGACACTTGACATTCAGAAAAGCTACAACAAATGAACTACACGATCTTTGAGCTAAGCTTAGGATTGGGTCTTGTCCATCACATCATTATCCTAATGATGTGATCCCGTTATCAATGACATCCAATGTCCATAGTCAGGAAACCATGACTATCCTTTGATCAACGAGCTAGTCAACTAGAGGCTCACTAGGGACGTGTTGTGGTCTATGTATTCACAGATGTATTACGATTTCCGGATAACACAATTATAGCATGAACAATAGATAATTATCATGAACAAAGAAATATAATAATAACCATTTTATTATTGCCTCTAGGTCATATTTCCAACTGTTCCCCGATACCCATCCTCAATCTCGCAGGGTCGCGGCCCGCGGCGCCGCCTTATTCCGAACTCGGCGGCCTCCGAGTACGAGCAGTCTTGCCCACTGCCGCCTGCAAGCTCCGACCGATCACGTCCGAGGACCTGAACGGGCGTCTGAACCCGTCGGGGCATTGAGCTCGACGCGCCTCCCGTCTCCACGACTGCCCCGGGCCGACCTTCTTTGTTGCTTCACTGTGCAGTGGCCGCCAAGTACCATGAGATGGCCATGGTGCCCCGCAAGATGATACTGAAGATTGAAGTGGAGTCTCTCGACTGAATCAAGGGGACTTTGGTGTTGTTTTCTTCTCTTCATGGGACTCATGCAGGTTGATTTCTACTGTTCTATTTATTTTTTAAGGAAATTTCTACTATTATATGGTATTTGGGTCTCCATGAATAGTTGCGTACAGGATCTGAATTAAGAATTATGTCATCTGTTGATCTTGTGCAGGTTTATGCTGTCGTCCCGGTGAGGTGTAGGGTGGCTGCAGGTGCTTCGTTCAAGGTGTTGCAAATACCATGAGGCTGTGCAAACAAGTGGGTCAGTTATCATTTTACTTTCGATTGTAATTACCAGGGGAAAAATGTGTGGTTATCTACTATAGCCAAGTGTTTGTTTTCTTTTGCTAACATCTTGATAATAGTATGGCACACACACATTCCTTGTATTATGTAACTTCTTCATTGTCCTTTGCACATAAATTAAAGAGAATTCCTTATTTAACATCGTGTCTAAATTTTATGCCCTATTTGACATTCACAAATAATTTCTTCCCTATCTAACAACGAGTCTAAATTTTATGCCTTTTATAACAATTTTATTCATTTTGAGCCAAAATGACACCTAAAAAGACTCTTTTGCCCTTAAGTGGTATGTTTGTGTGCGCGTGTATGTTGTTACGTGCGTGCGCTTGTACGTGTACGTGTGTGCTACTGCTGAGTGTCTGTGTGTGTGCGTGTGTGTCTGCTACTGCATGTGTACGTGTGTGTTTGCTGGTGGGTGTGTAGGTGCATGTGTGTGTGGGCGCGCGTGCTGTTGCGTGCATGCGTGTTTATGCATTACCAAAAGGTATTAGATGTATTTGTTCTACCTATCTGACTCCTTAATTTTTGCCCTGGTCAGTCTACGGTAAAGATAAAAAAGGCCCACGAATGGATTGCCTAACAAAAGGCCCCACCAATGCAGCGTGGTGATTTCATCTCTTCTTCAATTTTCATGCATGCAATCACTGGACAGATCCGAAAATAAATTATGCATGCAGTTGGGAGTTCCACGAGAGAAAATACTCCCTCCGGTTCTTTTTAGTTCGCATATAAGTTCTTTTCGAAGTCAAACTATCTCTACTTTGACCAAACTTATAGGAAAAAATACCAACATTCACAATGCCAAATCAATATTGTTAGATTCATTATGAAATGTAGTTTCATAGTATATATATATATTTGGTATTGTAGACGTTGGTATTTTTTAACATAAATTTGGTTAAACTTTGCAAAGTTTGACTGGACACAAATCTAATATGCAGAGTAAAAAGGATCGGAGGGAGTATCATTCTCGCGTGAGATGGAAAGGAATCCCATGCATGCAGGGAGATAGTTAAGGAGACCGCGGGGCCGTGAGTAAGCAGGAAATAAATCACTAGCTTGTTGCTACGTGCGTATGTGCTGCTACGTGTGTGCTACTGTTCTTGAACTGATGCTACGTGTGTGCTATTGTCCTTGCACTGATGCTACGTGTGTGCTACTGCCTTGCACACACACATACCACATGAAGGGTAAAAGAGTCTTTTTCGATGTTATTTAGGCTCAAAATAGACAAAAGTGTTAGAAAAGACATAAAATTTAGACTCTTTGCTAGATAGGGAAGAAAAAGTTTTTTGATGTCAAATAAGGAAACGAAATTTAAGATAATGTTAAATAAGGAATTCTTTCCATAAATTATTATATGCTATGCCACAAAATGGACAAATTGGGAGTCAAATTTTTCTATTAGCTGTAACTGACTGGCAGTATACAAAAACAATGTTTGTATTTTTTTATGGTTGTTTTATTTGAGTTTCCTAACATACAGAAATGCCTGATTTTGTCTCCTGGAGAGGTGATCGAGGCCCAAGGGCAGCAGTGCATGTAAGGAGCGAGCGGAGGGGGATGTCGTCGCTGGCTGATCTAGCATCTAGCCATAGGAGATGAGACGATGCTCCTGGTTTGGGATGGTCGTCCAAGAGGTACTTGACCGCCGAGGCATCCCTGGTCCTCATCCTGCGCCGGTTCGGCGGCCGCTCCAGCAAGCCTGTCCAAGAGGTATATCCCCCCTTCTCAGTAAGGAGGTCGCTCCAGTGCTTTTGATTATAGTGATTTCAGTCAGTAGGTAATACTCTCTCCGTCCCATAATATAAGAACGTTTTTGGCACCACACTCCAAAAGGTATATTCCCCCTTCTCAGTAAGGAGGTCGCTCCGGTGCTTTTGATTATAGTGATTTCAGTCAGTAGGTAATACTCCCTCCGTCCCATAATATAAGAACGTTTTTGGCACTACACTAGCTTGTTGAGATGGACAGTGTAGTGCCAAAAACGTTCTTATATTACGGGACAGAGGAAGTACTAAACATGCTAAAATTCATTAGAATATGACTTGCAAGGTGATGGGTTCACAACCTTTTTGCTGTGAAAAACAGTTATAATAGGAGATTCAGACAATGTTTTTCTGATTAGGCACTGGAATATGACCTTTTCCCTTAAAATTAGCTAATAAACTGTATATTTAGGCAGTGTATGGCGCCATATAGAATGGCCAGTAATTATGTATAGTATTTCTTCGAAAACCAGAATTAGCTAAATTTGGAGGAATGGCTGCTTTATGTGAAATTCTTGCACGCGTTGGTACAAGTACATTACCCCGCCTCAGCGATAATCATCGTTGACAAATATGGCAGTCACCTTTTGTTATTGGTAGTAATCAATAATGCTAGCTACATCATGCATTTGTAAGTAGTCACTTATGGTACTGTTTTAAAAGTAAGGACGTTGTGATGCAGGTAGGTTTGGATCAGTTGGTGCAAATGATAGAAGCGGAACATGTAACTCATCAACAACTTCTGAGATGTCCCCGCAAAATAATAATTCTGAGATGACATGGCGCCTATTCCATAGGATTTAGGGGCCATAATAGCGACCACATTTTTCTCCATTAGTTGCAGTGCTGCAACAAAGTACCATTTTATGATTCATTTCATAGCCTATTGAAGCAAGTAGCAACTGACTTACATACACAATTGGAGGCAATAAGGCAATAAAAATTGCACATGAAAAAGACTATGATATTGTGGTATTATTATCTTGGGAAAAAGAGAAGTAGATTTTAACTGGTAGATAAAACTTTGAGAATATATGTAGCCGAATTAAATTCCGAGGACATATGTAGTTGTTAGCAGGCCACTGAATTTCATTAACTGGTCTTTAGAAAAGACCCAATAAAAAATCAGGCCAAACTAAGTCCCTGAGAAGAGACCATCAATGCAGCACGTGACTATCATCACTTATTATGACAAGTGGCACAATAGCAACAGAAGCCTCCTGACAATTGGATGGACACTAAGTATCACACATTCACAATGCAAAACATAAGCATACAAAGACAAGTCTTTTATCTATCTTTCATGTCATCAGATTAATTTCCATTATTTGTCAAGTTCCATCCTTCTCTCCTCAAATAGATTTCTGGTTCGTTATACATACATGTCCATGACAAGAACAACCAAATAACAAATGACTTGTCAAGGGTATTGTTACATATTTGCATCTCAGCAATACAAAATAAGCTTACATGCTGAAAATGCATTCATATCTAGACAGAAGCAGCATCTAGCATCGCCAGAGACTGCAACTCGGCAATTGCAGTTTTTTGCTGCTCTATGTGGTGAGATAAGGACGAAGGTGTTTAGATTCCACTCTCGGCACGAGGACCGAGTAGGTTAGGAGATGCCCAGGGAGGTCATCGTTCAGCTCATCGCTAGCGTAGAGGTCCTAGTACTTGTTTGCCATCTTGTTCGCCCTTTGGACAAACTCCAGGCTCCCCGGGTAGATGAAATCATCCTGCAGCATGCTGAGGTGCTCACCTAGCAGCAGAAAGTCACCTAGCATGTGGTACAAGGATTCTTTTTTGCATCTAACAGATCTTGCAGCTGCAAGGTACTTTTAAAGCTTTGCCTGCACAATTATAACAGATCTTGCAGCTGCAGATCAACATTATGAGTAATAGTTTCTTCTTCAACTTTAGTAGATTCTACTACTTTCACTTCAGGAGGATGATATTTAAATCACTTCTCCTTAGGGAGATCAACATGGTAGCAAAAGATTCACAAAAAGAAGCTACTATATCAGAGTCAAGTCCATATTTAGTGCGAAAATGACGAAAAGCATCGGTATCCATAAAAGATTTAACACAATCAAACTTAATCTTTATACCTGACTCTTTACCTTCATCGAGTTCCCAATCTTCAGAGTTGCGTTTAATTCTCTCCAATAAATCTCATTTGAATTTAATATCTTTCTTCATAAAAGAACCAGTACAAGAAGTATCGAGCATGGACCGATCATTATGAGAAAGCCGAGAATAAATTTTTTGAATAATAATTTCTCTTGAGAGCTCATGATTGGGGCATGAATATAACATTGACTTAAGCCTCCCCCAAGCTTGAGCGATACTTTCTCCTTCACGAGGCCAAAAATTATATATATAATTCCGATCACGATGAACCAGATTCATAGGATAAAACTTCTGATGAAATTCCAATTTCAATCGGTTGTAGTTCAAAGATCCAATATCATCACATAGCCTATACCATGTTAATGATTTTCTCTTCAAAGATAAAGGGAAGACCATCTTCTTGACAACATCCTCGGGTAAACCTGCAAGCTTAAATAATCCACAAACTTCATCAAGTGCATATCAGGATGTAATGTTCCATCTCCTGCATAAGGATTAGCTAGCAGTTTCTCTATCATACCCGAAGGAATGTCATAATAAATATTTTCAGTAGGTGCAGTAGGTTGAGGAGAAACTCTTTGCTCTACCGGTCAAAGTGAAGATACCCCGAATAAGCCTCTCAAAGGATTATTTTCCATAGTAACAAGTGACAGTAAATTTTAAAGCACTATATAAATGTTTCCTTACCAAAGGCGCTTCACTCCCCGGCAACGGCGCCAGAAAAGAATCTTGATGACCCACAAGTATAGGGGATCTATCGTAGTCCTTTCGATAAGTAAGAGTGTCGAACCCAACAAGGAGCAGAAGGAAATGACAATCGGTTTTCAGCAAGGTATTCTCTGCAAGCACTGGAATTATCGGCAACAGATAGTTGTGTGATAAGATAATTCGTAATGGGTAACAAGTAACAAAATTAAATAAGGTGCAGCAGGGTGGCCAATCCTTTTTGTAGCAAAGGGCAAGCCTAGATGACCTCTTATATAAAGCAAAGCGCTCCCGAGGACACATGGGAATTACTGTCAAGCTAGTTTTCATCATGCTCATATGATTTGTGTTCGTTACTTTGATAATTTGATATGTCGGTGGACCGGTGCTTGGGTGTTGCCCTTCCTTGGACAATTCTCCCACTTATGATTAACCCCTCTTGCAAGAATCCGTGACCATGAAAGAAGAATTAAGATAAATCTAACCATAACATGAAACATATGGATCCAAATCAGCCCCTTACGAAGCAACGCATAAACTAGGGTTTAAGCTTCTATCACTCTAGCAACCCATCATCTACTTATTACTTCACAATGCCTTCCCCTTGGTCCAAATCATTGCAAAGTAGTCGACGTTCACATAACACCACTAGAGGAAAGACAACATATATCTCATCAAAATATCAAACGAATACCAAATTCACATGATTACTTATAACAAGACTTCTCCCATGTCCTCAGGAACAAACGTAACTACTCACAAAGCATATTCATGTTCATCTATTGATTATCATTAAGGATCTGAACATATGATCTTTCACCGAATAAACCAACTAGCATCAACTACAAGGAGTAATACAAATCTGAGGTTTTCAGACAAAGATCAGATACAAGAGATGAACTAGGGTTTGAGAGGAGATGGTGCTGGTGAAGATGTTGATGGAGATTGACCCCCTCTTGATGAGAGGATCATTGGTGATGACGATGGCTTTGATTTCCCCCCCAGAGAGAAGTTTCCCCGGCAGAACAGCTCCGCCGGAGCCCTAGATTGGTTCTGCCCAAGTTCCGCCTCAAGACGGCGGCGCTTTGTCCCAAAAGCTTCCTTCTAATTTTTCCAGGTCAAAACACACCATATAGTAGAAGATGGGCATCGGCGGCCTGTCAGGTGGCCCATAAGGCAGGGGGTGTGCCCAGGGGGGTAGGGCGCGCCCTCCACCCTTGTGGATGGCAAGTGGCTCCCTTTGGTGCTTTCTTCGTCTAATATTTTTTTATTCCAAAATAATTCTCCGTGAAGTTTCAGGACTTTTGGAGTTGTGCAAAATAGGTCTCTAATATTTGCTCCTTTTCCAGTCCAGAATTCCAGCTGCCGGCATTCTCCCTCTTCATGTAAACCTTATAAAATAAGAGAAAAAGGCACAAGTATTGTGATATAATATGTAATAACAGCCCATAATGCAATAAATATCAACATAAAAGCATGATGCAAAATGGACGTATCACACGTGCACACTTACTAGGTTGTATACAAGGTTTGATCTGATCATTACCAACTCATAGCAGCAATGGGAGGAGATGACGGTGTAATACACCGGGGGTGGCTCATCATCGGGGAGCCTGACAGAAGGCTTGACAGTAAGCCCAAGAGGCCCATCACTTATCCAACAATACGAGGGAGCGACATCCTTGGACCATCTTGATCCCCTAGCTGGTGGCGGCGGCCACCTAGATCGCATGTCCCCTTGTAAAACCCTAGCCTCCGTCGTGTATATAAGGGGAGGCTAGAGGTCTCTCAGAAGAGGCACTACTCTCCGTAGAATAACTTGAGGTAGCCATATCCATCGACACCATTGTAACCCCTCATACGAGGTATCCCCAGCATGAATAACAACAAGGTATTTCTCTCCGGAGGCCCAAACTTGAATAAATTCCCCGTGAGACCTCCGATCTATGACTTCCAGCTACGCAAAGCACCATACTGAGGGACATAATGGTTTTCTGCACAGTTAGTTGGCGCACCAGGAACGGACCACATCTCAGATTAGATCTTCCTCAGCCGCCGGCGATCTCCCGCCGAGGGAGAACCTTACTTTTGGCTTCGCCACCTTCATCGTTGACGGGGCAGGCGGGGTCAACATCAACCCACCAGCCCACCCTACCCCTCATGATATACATCGGTGTCATGCCCTTCATCATAAACAACCACAGTGACCTCCATATGCGCCTCCCGCTGATTCGCCAGATCGAATCAGCATCTTCACCAACAAGAGAGACATCTCCGCCGCCCACCTCCGGCCTAGGACGCCTTCTTGGGCCCCGGGATGCCAGAGCCCCACACCAACAGGCGATGTTCAAACGCCTACACGACCAGATCAATTGCAAGGCCGACGGCTAGCCAAATGCATCGGGCAACACGACACCTTCAACGCCGACCTCTGACTCCGAGGATGGCGGTGCGCCAGTAACTCCAACGCAGCTCCCGGGTGTTGCGGGTCGGACGCTGCGGCAACCTCGCACGTTTCCACTAGCCCACCCAGCCTCACACCTTATCGTGATGGTTTGCGACAACTGCTTGAACACACACATACGGGAGGATTGCATCGTTGATGGTTCCACCTCTGACGGCAACACAAACACGATCAACCTCATCCCGCTCTCAGATGACGAGAGCCACGACAACAGGGTGATCCGCTTTCGATGCTTTGTGCTCTGAGCTCAGAACGATTCTGTGAGAACTTTAAGATAACCGAGTGTTTTTGCTTGCTTGGCCTTACCTCACCCGCCTTACACCTCATGATCCATTTGTACTCATGCGGACATGACACACTCCAGAAAGCTACATGTTATAGATGGTTGCAACACTAGGAAGAGTACCTTTTACTTGATACTTTCCGTGAGAGATCACCCTAATAATTGACTACTTCGCAATCAAAGGTTTCAAACAACAAAGGGATAAACATCTCGGGCAATTCATAATCGCATGATATGGTATAACCCTTGGCGCCGGGAACGTCTCCATGATCCTCCAAGGTCTTCATGAAAGTACTCCTAGATGATGTTGTAGCCACCATCATGTTCTTATGTTACTACAAAAAAATACACTTCCGTGATGATACATGTTTGTCACAGTAGGTCGCGTTTTTTGTCATGCATGTACATCCATGACGATTTTATGATAGAAGCAAGATAGTCATACCTGTGCTGTCGTAGAAGTGTTCCATGACATTACCAAAATTATCATCACGAAAGTGTCCACTTCCATGACGATAAATCGCGTGTCACGGAAGTGCTTTCGTCAAGGGTGACCGACATGTGGCATCCACCGTAACGGAATGCCATTAAGCTATCGGGTCCGGTTTTGGATCCGATAACCCGTTAATAGCCCGGACCAATGGGGATTTTCCACGTGTAAAATCATCATTTGTCGGAGGAAACACGTGTTGCCTCACCGTTGGGACAGATGTCATCCACTCATTGGACAGGAGGTGCCTATGATAGGTCGACACATGGCACGGCCCAACAGTGGCCCATTCCGGTGAAAAAGGCCAGCCCAGTAAAAATTAGCAGGCCGGCCCATATAAGGCCTACTTGTGTCAGGTCCATTTAAGCCCACGGCCCATACGAGATGTGCCAATTTGGCCCGTTAAAGATTTGATACCATTGCAGCCCATCGTCAGTTCGAGCCTGTTAACAACCCGCTATATATTTGGGCTCAATATCGGCCCGATGAGATTTCGGCCTGTTAACGACCCATTCAGTGGATGGGCCAATTTTCACGATGTACATCTTTCGGCCTTTTAGCGGCCCATTTAAATGTTGGGCTAATTTCTGGCCCGGTGTGTCTTTCAGCCTGTTGACGGCCCATAAATCAGTTAGGCCATTTGTAGTCGAACCTGAGTTTCGGCCTTTAGCGACCCATTTAAGTGTTGGGCCAATTTCCGGCCCAGTGTGGCTTTTAGCATGTTGACGGCCCATATATCATTTGTAGTCGGACCTGAGTTTTGGCCCTTTAATGGCCCATGCCTTTCATGGTCCAATACCAGCCCGATTTCTCTTTCGGCCTGCTAAAGGCCCACAACACAGTTGGGCCATTTACAATACGACCTGACTTTCGGCCTCTTAGCGGCCCATGCTCTTCATGGTCCAGTACAAGCCCACTGTCTCTTTCGGCCTGCTAAAGGCCCACGGTATAGTTGGGCCATATGTAGCCCGAACTTAGTAACGGCATGTTAACATCCCGTGAAATCAATTGGGCCCACCTATTACCCGCTTCGATGTCGGCCTGTTAACGACCCGGGAGTTAAGAGGGCCGACAATTAACTTTCGGCCTGGTAACGGCCCATTAACTTAATGGGCCCACTAAAGTCCGTACATGTCTTTAGGCCAAATTAGATAATTTGAGCCCATTACGATGAGCAATTATGCATAGGACCAAAACCGATCATGCAAAGGTATGGCATACAGGGAAAAACGTTGCACATCCAACATATATTACATGAAATTACATCCACTGGGAAATCAAAGATTGATGCCAGTGCAAATAAATGAACAGAACCTAACGATCTACAACGTCACAATATGCAACCTCAGCACGGATGACGTCCATAAGCATGTGGGCAAGTTCTTGCTGCTTTGCTACACTGTCTCTGAAAACATTGATTAGTTGTTGTATCGCACGACTCTGCACCTCTGATTCCTCCACCATTTCCATCATTCCTTCAGCCATTAATTGGTTCACAAACATACATTTTTTCCGTTGCATTCGAGACAGAGGATACTGAACAGATTCGGATGGCGATTTTGGCAGGCTTGTATTATTGATAGTGGAGAGTGTCTCGACCACTACATCATAACATAAATTAGGAGGGGAACCAAACAGATTAATCATGAGTTATTGCCACATTACCTGGCCTAGATTCATTGGAAAGAAACAATGGGGTTGCCTTGCTGTTTTTAGAGTTTGTATTCTTATCTTCAGCAGCCTGCACCAAATTAAGACACTAGCGTTGCTATCATTGGCCAAGTCAGATAATAGGAAAGCAACATTGACACAACAAACGTTTGGGCAACTAGCCAACACCAAATTAACACAATATGGCACAACTATCATCAGCCAGGTAAGGTAATACGAAAGCAATATTGACACAATGAATGAATGGGCAACCAGAGCAGCACTACAATTTAGTAATGTGCATGATATGAGATAGTACACTCATGCAACTCAGTTTGCAAAACTACCAGGAAGTTTTCTTTAAAAAAATCAACATTGGCACCTTTAACATTTTTCTACAACTAATTTTAGATCAGATAAAGGTTGGATTCATGCCGATTAACAAAATACATACTGATGTAAAAATATAGTGATATACAACAGGTACTTACATCAGCATTGGAGCACAGAGAATTCCTGCAAGATAATTTCCTCGAATACAATCCCAATGAAGGAATTCTTCTACCATTTAACCTTATCTAAAAGAGAGATGTGTAAGAAACATGTAGAAAATATGATCAGAATGCTATAAAATTTCATGATGCGAGGATACGCACACGCTTCTTAGAATGGAGTTGGCATTCTTTTGCTGGACTGGATCGGACTAGTTCTTTGGCCACTGGAATCTGCTTATTATCAGTGGGAGTTGGGTTTCTCTGTGCTGGAGCAGTATCTATGAAAAATGGAGTTGGTTTATTATCTCCTGGCATTTGGATCTTTTGCAAAGACCTGGTTTGTAACCCTTCAGATTCTAACATAGCCGTCTTCCCCTTGCATGCCTTATATAGAAGAATGGTGCTTCAATTATAAAACATGCTACATCAGAGATGGAATAGGTACTGAAGAATAGAAAGGCATGACATATTGACATGTATTCCCTCCATCTGGAAATAAATGGATGGGTCTAGGCGTATTTCAGTTCTAGATACATCCAATTTTATCCATTTCTGCGACATGTAATCCAGACGCAGGGAGTATGATGTAAGAGCTAGGGATACGACAGGACAACACAGTAAAAAAACACTGAAAACCCACTGCAGAATCAAAGTAATCAAACCCATTGATATGAGACAGTACACTCATGCAGCTCAGGATGCAAAACTACCAGACATTTTTCCTTACAAAAATCAACATTGTGGCATTTAATCATACATTTTGGTACAACTAAATTTAGATCAGATAAAGGTTGGATTCACGCCGATTAACAAAATACATGCTGATGTAAAAATATAGTGATATACAACATGTACTTACATCTGCATTGGAGCACAGAGAATTCCTGCAAGAATCTTTCCTCACAGACGATACCAGTGCATAAATTCTTCTATCTGTTAAGCTTATTTTTCTAAAAGAGAGATGGGTAATAAACATGTAGAAAATATGACCAGCATGCTATAAAATTTCATGATGCAAGGATACGCACACGCTTCTTAGAATGGAGTTGACATATTTTGCTGGACTGGAGCAGACTAGTTCTTTGGCCACTGGAATCTGCTTATTATCAGTAGGAGTTGGGTTTCTCTGTGCTGGAGCAGTATTTATAAAAACTGGAGTTGGTTTATTATCTCCTGGCATTTGGATCTTTTGCAAAGACCTGGTTTGTAACCCTTCATATTCTAACATAGTCGTCTTCCCCTTGCATGCCTTGTATAGAAGAATGGTGCTTCAATTATAAAACATGCTACAACAGAGAGATGGAATAGGTACTGAAAAATAGAAAGGCATGACATATTGACATGTATTCCCTCCATCGAAAAAAATGGATGGGTCTAGGCGTATTTCGGTTCTAGATACATCCTTTTTATCCATTTCGGCAACATGTAATCCGGACGGAGGGAGTATGGTGTAAGAGCTAGGGATACGACAGGACAACACAGTAAAAAAACACTAGTTGAATGTAAAACTGTATGCTAGCAGAATACGTACAGAAAAAACTAAGGCAACATACACGTGTATGATTGGGAAACTAAGATGGCATTGCAACAGAGCACTAGAACAACACTTCAATGTAAAAAACATGGTATGGTAGACAGATGAAGTACATACTGATGAATAACAACACATAAGATATTCAGAAGCATGATGTCCAAATTAAGCAGATGGCATTGCGATAGAGTAGAATGACAGTACTTGAATTTGAAAGCATGTTATCATGAATGGAATAGGCACTGAAAAATAGGAAGGCACGACATATTTACATGCATGATCAGCATGCTAAGCGCATGGCATTGCAACAGAGTAGATACACTCCAGGACATTATATGCATGTTGTACCCATATCACGGGCCAAGTTAGAGCAAGGACCTTGTGGGGTGAATAGGACTCAACATCTTTCTGCAAGTCTTCTGAAGAACTGCCTTTACATGTTCCATCATATTGGGTATCATTGACATCAAGTTTATTGGACTTTACATTGCTCTGTGAGGTTCTTGTGGATATATCAGTGTGTGCAATTATATCTGACATGCATGGAAGATAACTAGTAGTTAGATTTATGTAATGAGTGCCTGTAGGAGACGACATAAATAGTAGGAATGGGCTTAACTAGCAGCAACAGGTCTCAAAAACTAAAGGGAGAACACAAATGAAAGCTACAAAATATGTATCGTTTGTACTCGAGATTAACCAGATGGCACAAAAAAGTATTAAAGAACAACATAGATAATACTAGAAGTGGTATAATACTATAATCACCAGCCTGTGGGATAGTATTGGTTGATGGATGATAACTATGGAACAACGTTACCTAAAGAACAAGTATCTTAGCGGAACTATGGAACAACGTTAACTCCTGAACAAGACCCATAAGAGATCAGTATAAATATACAGTGAAATGTGATAATCTATTTTCCATGCTTAGATGAATAACAAAGCCATAAATGTTGCACACAAGTAAGATGAGGGTACAACCTATCTGGCCGCCATCCATAGGAGTGAGCATCATGTGCTGACTTATCGATGGCCCTGCAGTTGTTGTGGCTGTCCATGTCGGGCACGCGCATTCGATGCAGGGAATTGCTGAGTGGGGACTATAGCTCCCTTCTGGTGTATGCTTCCCTTGTTGGAGCAGTTGCGGTGAGTCGGAAGATGGTGTGGCTGAAGATGTAGATAACGCATAATGTTAAGAACAACACATCTCTTTGATCTGAAGAAATACACTAAGAGATCAACAGCAAGGTACAAGAGTGGTCACACGTCTGCTGACTGAAGACTAAATTGGGGTCACACGATTTTATTTTATTTTGGCACTGTCCGATCTACGCCAGATGGCTTGATGGCCGTCTTGTGCCTCCCGGCTGACACTGTTAGGAATATTCCCCGAAGAGCCAGCAATCAACGGCAGAGCAGCCTGCCTCCACCGTCCGTGGCCCTGGCTAAAACCCCGCTCCCCGCCCCACCACACTGTCGTGGTTGTGCCGCCCCGGGCCAATCCACAAAGACTCCCCCTCATCCAGATCCGAAGGCGGCAGTACCTTCAACCCACGCAACTCTAGGATAGCCATCTAAGCGCTGCTGGCGAACTTGTGGCCCCGCACCCTTACGTTAGACACCAGCCAACCGGCAGCCTAGGAGCTCCGCCGCCTTGAGGGGTGTTGCTTCCCATTGGGAATCGATTGGCCCAAAATAAAAATTCAGACAACCGACACCTAAATAAAGTGATTTGAGATGAGGGTGCGACCTACCTAGCGGCATGGTGAAGTAGGCAAGCTAGCTGCCGAGTCGGTGAGGACGGTGCGGTTGCAGTGACGACCGGCGGCAGGGAAATAGCGATGTTGTGACAGTCGACGGCTACAGGGAAGCAGCGCCGGGACTCTGGATGGATCCGAAGTTGGAGCCGCTCCAGCACCGTGAACAACGGCGGGGGTGAATCGGCTCCGGTACGGTTCACGCGGCCGTCGTCGAGGCAGCTCCAGTAGCACGGAGTAAGAGGCACACGACCCAGTGCACGACGACAAATGGACAGTGTCTCCGGCATTAGGGAGGAGGGCGGCTGTGAAATTGGTGCAGTGGGGGGCTCCATGGAGGAGGGGCTGAGGTTTCGTGGCTCGGGAGAAGGGAGCTTCCGGGGAGAAGGTGATTTGGCGCCCACGAGGTATGAATGGGGGGGATTGGGAGGGGAGTGGAACCATGTTTTACGGATGCATTTGTCTGAAATGTGAGGGGGAGTTATAGTTCTACCCTTGCCTTTAGGCTTCTCGGCTTGGGTCTGTGTACTGAGGGTCGGGGATAGTAGAGTAACTTTGCTTCTCCCCAAATAGTGGGCGGGAGCGATTTCGGGCGAGGAGGGCGTGTTTTGAAATATAGTGGGCGTGAGCGATTTAGGGCGAGGAGAGCATGTTTTGAAATAGTGGGCGCGAGCTATTTCGGGCGAGGAGAGCATGTTTTGCCGACCATGGTTTATGAATTATTCGGCACATGTCATTTCGGCCGAGGAGAAGGCACGCTTGGATGAAGTTACGAACCTACCCTCGATGTACAACGGGCCTATTGATGTGTGTCTCACATAGGATGGTAATTCCGCGTCTCCCATTTATTTGCTCGGGCGAATTCCACTGAGCAGAGGATGTTTAACGGTTTGTTCAAAATTTGGGAGAACGAGCATCCACGTCTACCTTACCAAGTCGTTTCGAATCAAATTTTGAAATGTTAGCTTGCCACTTCTTTTTTAGATGGAGAGATGATGCTCGGGAGTAATGTGTTTTTACATGCTCATTGCTAGCAATTTACTATATGACAAATAGTTGACTCACTCAAAAACAGGAATCAAACCCAAAATGAAATATCTCGATTCAATGAAATAGCTCGTTCACCAGGTCAAAATAGTGAACTAAATCCAAAATTGAACACCTCAATCGAGTAGCATGTTGTACAGTATTATAGTACTCCATGAACATGTTGAAAGTCAAATTAATGAACTTGTTTGATAAATGCATATATCTATTCATGTGTGGATTGCAGACAACATGTTCTCAATATTTGAATGCAAGTTTATATCGAAACATGGTTTATATCAGTCTTTGATGCATAAAACGCGACCTCCCCCTCTCCCGGACTCCTGCTCTCTCTCTCTCTCTCTCTCTCTCTCTCTGTCTCTCTCTGTCGCCGACAATCTTCAATTCTGTCGCACGCATCCAACACACAAACCTTGTTGGCCCCTCTCGCTTTCTCTTCATCTCTCTCTCTCTCTCTCTTTGTGTGTGTGGGGGGGTCTTTCTAGTTCGCATGCATATATACTCCATCTATAGGTCTCTCTCGCACACTAAGTATGATTCTCTAGTCCAAGCTAGATATCTTGGGTGCACTCATCGTACGCAGACAAATTCCTTGGCTCGTTGCCCATAACTCTCTCACGCACCACTCTGTCGTCTCGGAGCTCTCCCCCCTCTCTCTCTCAAACTCTCCATCTACCTGGGTCACACATACACATGCATATCTCACTCGCACTCGATAGGCCCATCTAAAACTCTATCTCTCTCCCTCGTTCTCTCTCCATCTCACACGCACACACACACAATCTCATGCCTAGCTAGCCAAGTATGATGGCCTCTCACTCAATTGTAGGCACACACAGTCCCCCCCTATATGTATATGACTAGCTAATCTTAGTCTCCATCACAAAGATGTGCATGGTCTATCTCGATTTCTCTTGAGGCATCTTTCTATCGCGCACACACCTCCCTCGATCTCCCACCCATATAGTCCCCTCATGATCTCGAGGGGATCTCTCTATCACAAACACACCCTCTCGCCCTCCCCATGCGTCCATGTTCTCCATGTGTACCTCTCGACCTTTGTTCCTTGTTGGCCAGACCTCTATTGGACATGTGCTATAGGGGTGTCTCTCTCTGTTGCAAACAATCACACACTAGCTATCTTCGTGTATATCCTCGCCTCTCTTTTCTATCTCGGAGATGCATGCGTGAGATGTTCGCCTAAGAAACGAAAAAACACACACTCTCTCTAATTTATCATTTGTTGTCACTTTCTCTTTCACACACATACTCTTTTTGCACACTTACTCATTCTCCTTCACACGCACTTGATCTCTCTTAACTTAGGCACTCTCCTCGGTCCATAGCATATTGATTTATTGAAAAGTCAAACATCACAAAGTTTGACCATGTACGTGGAGAAAAACAATTACATCTTGAACGGTAAACATATACCATTAGATTCACCATGAGATGTAGTTTCGTATGATGTATCTTTGGTATTGTAGATATAAATAACATTTGTGTAAACCTGATAAAAGTTTCCAAAGTTTGACTTCTAAAAAATTTACATGCACTGCATTATCGAGCGGATGGAATATCTCTTTACCCCTCTCAGCTATCTGACGCACCACTCAGCCTTATCGTGGATCCTCAATCTCTCTCAAACTTTATACCTCCCTGGTTCACACATACACATGTCTCGCTCGCGCTATACATATAGACCCATCCAAAACTCTCCGCCCTTGTTCTCTCTCTATGTGACATACACCCCCCTAATAAGTACCATAATCCCTCACTCCATCGTGGCGCAAGCACTCCCCCCTAAGTATGATTATCTCTCACTAGCCATCAGGAAGACATGTATTGTCTTCTTCCATCCATACGTCTATCTATATCTCTCGGGGTATCTTCTATCGCGCACACACCTTGTCACTCAATCTCCCACCCATGTAGTCCCATCACGATCTCCAGGGGATCTCTCTATGACAAACATACACTCTCTCCTCCCCATGTCTGCATTTTCTCCGTACATCTCTCTCGACCTCTCTCCCTTGTTTGTCAGACCCCTCTTGGCTATGTGCTAGGGGTCTTGCTCTCTCGGTTGCAAACAACCACACACTATCTCCTCACCTTGCTTCCGTTGTCGAAGATGCATGTGTGATATGTTTGCGTAAGACACACACATTTTTTCTCGACTTTTATCGAGTGTTGTCCATGTCTCTTTCACACACGCACACACACTTTTTTCACTCACTCTTTCTATTTCACTCTCTCTGTCTCTCTCTCTAGTTAGGGACTCTCTCATGTCCATAAGCATATGGATGTTTTGAAAAGTCAAACCTCAGAAAAGTTTGACCAGGTATATGTGGAGAAAAACATTTATATCTGGAACGATCATTAGATTCATCACAACATGTACTTACTTCATACTATCATTTATCTTTGGTATTGTAGATATAAGTAATTTCTTTATAAACTTGGTCAAAGTTTCAAAATTGAACTTTTAAAAAAATGCTGGAACTACATTATCGAACGAAGGGAGTAGCTCTTTCTCTCTCTGCTATCTCTCACGGGCCTTCCCTCTCACTCGAACACTCTATACCGACGGATTATACGCTCACTGTGTGAGCGTATAGCTCCATATATTGTTTAGTTGACCGGTCAACCAGTCCACATACTGCCTTGTCAGCTCGTGTTCTGTATCTTCATGTGCTGGCCCATGTGGCAGTGGGTGAAAATAAGTAAACTAGAGGCCCATCTGACATGCGGTGAAGTAAACAAAGTTGAAACCACTCGGGGTAGCACCCCGCACGCTAGTAAATTGAGGGCGCATTGAGGACACACTTCTTCCGCGTGAAGGACGCACTCGCGCACAATTCACCACTGTGTGGCGGCATGCACAGAAGGACGCACTCGTGCACACCCAGCACACAACACACACCAGCACACGTGTACACAGGCGTCGTCGCCGATTGAGATGGACGGCGAGGCAGCCAACAAGCGGAGGCGGCTCGAGCCAAAACCACATCCGGCGAGCCTGGACTTCATCAGCAGCCTCCCCGATGACATGCTGCTCATCATCATTGGCCTCCTCCCCACCAAATCTGCTATGCGGACCGCCCTGCTCTCCCGGCAGTGGCGCCCCCTCTAGCGCCGCGTCCTCCTCAACCTCACCGTCGACAGCTGCCTCTGCGACGGGAATTGCAAACACATGGTCGCAATCTCCAAGATCCTTTCATCGCACCCTGGGCCAGCCAGATGCCTTGACAACCGCATGTTCGGTACCAACTGCAAGGTCCAACCCAAGTTCGACGAGTGGTTCTTATCCCCCGCCCTAGATCAGCTCGAGGAGCTCAACTTTGAAGCTAGACGATGTCGCTCTCTACCGCCGTCCGCGCTCCGCCTCGCGCCAACGCTGCGCCGTGCCAGCTTCAGCTCCTGCTATCTTCCCAGAAGAAGGCTATGGAGCAGCTCGACCTCTCCCTTCTTCTCCCTCAACTCAAGCAGCTCGACCTCTTCGACGTTCTCATCTCGAAGAAGGCTATGGAGCACCTGCTCCACAACTGTACCGCGCTCGAGTACCTTTGTCTTGAGCAGATCCACGGGTTCATTAGCCTCCACATCGCCTCGACAAATCTCCGATGGATTTATGTGTCTTGCTGGCCCCGCAACAAGACATCAATTGGGAAGAGATCACTCCACCTGTTCCACGTTATGGTCATTGAGAATGCGCCTTTCCTTGAGAGATCGCTTGTATCGGATCTAGAAGGTCCAACAAAAATCAGGGTCATTGACGCGCCGAAATTGACAGCGTTGGTTTTCGTAAGGTGACTTACACAACATTTTTGGTTACATGCATTAACATTTTATTAGTTAAATCAAAGGTCAAAACTTGGCGCAAAATGCAAAGGGGACCAATAAACCAGTAAACTTCAAAGTTCTCTCGTTTGGCCCCAACCAGAGGTCCCGTGAGATGACTATACTGCACCGACAAAGAGGGGGACACAGCTTCATTGACTTACTGCACCTGCCTTTGGGTGTATGACACGTGGGCCCAATGGGTGGATGGCCAACCTGTCATACAGCCAAAGGCAGGTGCAGTAGAGGGGCGAGGAGTAGATGGCCAACACGCACATGAATTCAACGCAGTCCGCACTTCTCATATAAAGGCTCCTGCCAGTCCAATCTACGAAATCCTACGCACCTACGCACCTAAGGGAAAGAGTGATCACTCCAATCGCAAGATTAGTTGACTAGAAGCTAGACCCTGGAGGTGACGAGCGCAAGCATCAGCTGGCTGTGCCAGATGGTCCACGACACCGGCCCACGGCCCGGCACCGAGGAACGTCTCCAGGTAGTGCTTGAGGATGCCAGGGCAAGGGGCTGCTTGGACGATAGCTTCGTCTCCTTGTTCGACGAGGTCCTCGTCGGCTTCCTCGACAAGTTCACCGTTGTCAAGAAGCTCGCGGACGACCTTGACGTACGCCTCCAGCCCATGGGCCCAGGCTCTGCGATGCCTGCCACCCTCAATGGCCTCTATGGTGACAACCTCTTCGACACATTGGTGGCCTTGCGACTGCCCGCCGTCGCGCTGGAGAATGTCCACCTCGAGGTCGCGCTCGCCGCTCAGCGCCTGGCGCAACAAGACACCATCGACATAATCACCCACGTCTATGCGCAAATCGTCCACAACGACTACTACATGCAAGAGGAGGACGATATAACGTTGGCCTTCTTGGACCGCATGGCAACCTTGGACGACATCATTCAGAAGCACGTTGAGCTTGCCGCCAACGCCGCTGCTCCTCACACGTCGGTTGGTGACCCGATGCACTAGGGTGTGAGGATGTCGTTGATGGATCCGTATGTATCTTTATCTTTCCGTCAAATCCATGTAGTAGTATATGGTACTACTAGTAATTATCTTACCTTTCACATCAACTTCATAATTTTCGTACGTACTCCATGCATGAACCGTGCCAGAACCAAACTTCTCATTACTCTAGGGAAAATCGTTATTTCTATCTATCGGTCGCGCCATGGAGCAGAACCAAATTTTACAAGTTACAAGTTCAAAAGGAAAAGCCTGCCGTGTTCGCGTCGCACCCCCACACGGTTGGTCCGGCACGCCACTCAAGGGGGAATGCGTGCTGTGTTGCATTTTCACTTACAAGTGGGACCGTAGTTGAGCAAACCGACAATCGGCAAACCCCCACCCCGCCCACCGCGCGATGGATGAGAAAATAGGAGGGAGAAGAGATGGCTGTAGCACGGCCTCCAAGAAAATTGGTGTCTGATGGGACTCGTGTGGGTGGCGTGTGCCATGCTGCTAGACATGAATGCTAGTTATGGCCCATGCCACCCCACTATATCGAGGTGCTGGTTACGGAGAACAAATTTCCTGGAGTCCGTGCTCAGCCCTCCTCTATCTCTCTTCTCAGACAGCCAGCAGACACGCGGAGCCCATCACCTGTTTGCTCATATGCGGTCCCACATGTCAGTGAAAACGCAAGAGGACCCACTGAACCTGCACATCTTACACCTCGACGTGCTGGTGATGAAAAACAAATCCAATAAAGATCTTTGGTGGCCGCTTTTGGAGTTACTCAAGAGTAGTAAGATTCTATTTACAGTTTAACCCAAGATGCACATCACGTGAATTCAAATACCACTTTATTTTCTTGCATGACACGACCTGGATGCTGGATGTCCCACGTGTCGGCAAAAGGAGGAAGAACTCGACCAAATCTTTGGTTGCGCTCTCGGATTAGACTAGTTATGCTAACTCAAAATTTTATTGTGTAGAATGGATGCAAGTTTTGGTATTGAGAAGAAGAGTACAATGATATATTGATAGAGCCCAATTTAGTAGATGTTCTAGCACTTTTAGCTAGCATAGAGGCTAGAGATGAGACTAGTGCACTTGTTGATAGAATAGAGGCTAGACACGTCTACTTCTTTACACTCGAAGAAGAAACAATCACGCAAGATTGAGCCTCCATAGATCAACAATGAATGCATCGAGAAGGCACTAATCCAACTTACAGGAGCAGTTATGGAAGTTGGATATCTTCTAAAATGTATTCTTGTGGTTCTTGTTTTCTTTGGTCTTGCTTTTCTAGTCAAAATTTTGGTGATGTATTTCCATGTACCAAAAAATCAATGATGAAAAAAAGATATGTGTTTGCAAAGAAAAATGTACGCGGCCGGGATGCGTCCGCGCGTTCGGCGCACGGCCACCGCATCCGAGAAATGGCCCGGACACGACCCCATTGCCCTACCCAAACAGACATAATCCGGGCAAAATGGAGGTCCATTTGGGGTTGTGCGTTGGAGTTGGCCTTACAAGTGGGACCGCGGTTGAGGAAACCGACTATCGGCAAACCCCCACCTCGCCCGCCGCGCGATGGCTGAGTTAGAGAAATGACGAGGTTGAAGAGATTGCTGTAGCACGGACTCCAAGAAATATGGTGTCAGATGGAAGTCGTGCTGGTGGCGTGTGCCGTACTCCTGGACGTGAATGCTTGTTCTGGCCCATGCCACCCTACTACTCCTACTACTTATAATAGTAGTATCAAGGATTCTAGGTGTTGGTTACGTACAGCAAACACATTAACATATGGCCCACCTCACACTGTGGCCAAATTTCCTGGAGTCTGTGCTAGGTTAAAAAGTGTTCTTTGTGAGGATGGGTGGCTGGTCTCAAGTTTAATACTTGTTGTATAACATACATAGACGTAGAGATAGTGCGGCATGTGAAGCTAGTACAAATAGTGTACTATTGTTGATTGGCCTCATCCGATAACCTGTTGCAATGCACATACAATTATGTATTCGGAAAATATTTTTTTGCCTCGTCGCAACACCCACTCAGAGAAGCGACTCGAAAGCCATTCATAAATTTAGTAAGTTTATCACAGGCATATCATTTTATTACATACAACAGGTCATCAACCCACAACGACAACGAGGATACATTATAAATACTAAACTTTTCATCACACAACAAATAACAAGCAATGAAATGAACTTCAACTCAACCAATCCTCGGCGTTGGAAATGATTTCTTTGAATCACAAGCGATTCTGTGGGAAGGGCCAGCTACTGTCAATCTCAAGACCAACGCAGGACTGATCATCCAGGCTGAAGCGGCCTACTATATCACGACCAGGGTAGGGAACCACCGCAATGTCCGACATATAGATACGGTTGCTTCTCATAAATGGTAGTAACGTTGTGTCAACAGCAGTTGGATCACCTTTCACCATCATTGGATAGTTTTGTCCAAGGAAGAATGCGTTTTCTCCAAGACTATCAATACTGTACAAGGGAGAAGGTGTTGGCGCTAGCACACTAGTATCCATCCCAAATACCATGCAACGGGTGTTGGAATAGGTCCGGAGAGTGCAACCATGGGAGACAACACCTGCTCCCTCAGTAGTAACATCAGAAGTGGGCTGTATACAGACAAGAAGGGGTGATCCATCGGAATTAGTTGCCAGCCGCCAGTGAGCATATGGGCCCTGCTCGTCCTCATGCTCGTGATCATCACCATCGTCATCTCCCCCTTGGTTATAAAAAAATTCAAGTATAGGTGGTGGAATGTTCACAGGATCTTGGAAACACAAGAAGAAGGTTAGTTAGTAGAGAAGGGAAACTTGCTAACTCGCATGCATGTGGATGAAACAATTATAATTATGGTGGAAGACAAACGTACTGAAACTACGAGGAACCCATGCAAAAAAAAAGTGCCACGAGTGGTGGCAACAAACACAAGACCCTCGTATTGAATTGCATCACAGTACACATCCGTGTATAGAAACTGATTTTTGAGCAATATCCATCCAGTCGAACCACGAAGGACGGCAACAAGCTTGTCGAAGATAGCAAAAACTTCATAGCTCTTGTAATTCCAAGAGCGGTTGGGAACTCGACAAATTGCTATCTTCCGTAGACGATCGTCACCATGATCGTATTTGAACGTACGTAGATCATCTGTGTGCTCAACCTCAGGGCACTCTGAGATTTTTGGAAGTGGAATCCGCTGATGAGTGTACACATTCACAAGTTCACACTCGCAATTGTACCCAATATAAACAACCCAATCTCCATTTGCGCCAGCCCAGCCCTTATCCTAAAGAGATGGCATCTTGACATCACACATATCGTTATCAAGCGGCATCAACTTGCACAAGGCGATGCCTCCGTCATCCGTGCCCATGCGAACAAGCTTATAGCAAAGAAGATAAGGGAGATCAAACTGCTCCTGGACCCTTGGGTTCCTTGTAATGATGTTATTAGTTGATTCAAGAATGGTCTTGAACGAACTTGCCATGCTAGTTGAGGTGATGATGTCGCACCGATCAATGAGTTCCCCCACCATGTCATCTTTCAGATCGGGGCAAGAATAACGGGGTCGTTTCCGGCTTGTTCCCTCCATGGAGAAGATGATCAAACAATGGCAGAAGGAAGGGTGAAGGCAAATGGAGGAGGGAGGAAGAGCGTGTGACAGCAGTTCCAAATCGAGAGGGAAAGGTGAAGAGTCAGTGGATGGTTGTCAGTTTGCCACAGTACACGAAGAGGTGCCCCGGCCTACACGTCCTTTCAGAAATTGTACAAAAGGACTCGCCGTCGTCTCACTGACATGTTGGAACGGGACCACATGTCAACGAAACATGGTGTGTAATTTCTCGTGCAAAATGCGATCAGGTCGCATTGGCCCGAGGTGCCGCATTAGTTATCGACCTTTATTTTTTAACATACAATCTGAGTGGATAGCTCCTGTGGTCATCACACGTGAGCGGATATATTGGTGGGCTAGGTGGGCAGGCGGCAACAATCTATGTGCTAAAAGAGTTGATCTCGAAAAAAGAGTTGATCCAATGCTTGGTTTTGTTTGGATTTTCCAACTATGACCATTGGATAGAGTGAATCAATGGCTTACTTCAAAGTTATTCTCATACTATAGAATGGTATAGGAACGTGGAGAGATTTGGTTGATTTTATATCGCTGAACAATATAAAATATTATGAGTGTAGACGCTCCACCCTGAGGTTTGTTGCTTCTTCTCGGTCGTCGGGAATCTATGTTCTTCCACTCTTTTGTCTAAGACATGAGCTTTGTTCATCCTTTTGCCAACACACGGGACATCTATATGCCTCCATTTTACAAAATCACAATATATGCCTCCATGACACGTGGGACATCTAGCATCAAGGTGGTGTGTCATGCAAGAAAATGGAGATATGAAGTGCGTAAGTGAGTCGTGCACTTCAATGACACCTAGTACTACTACGTAATATTTTTTCTCCTCGATGGCACGTGAATAGTGCATGTACTCAATGACAGAGCACGGGATGGTAGCCATGGATATGGTCAGCCCTTTTTGAAGAGAGTACTAATAAATAACTTTGATGTGTCCCGTCAACTCGCAGAACGACGAGAAGCTTGCTTATTATGCCTTCTCCCTCGCCAACGCGTGTGCGGTGGCTCGCAGCACGATGAGAAACTTTTGCTTACAAGCGGTGGAGGTGCAGCAGTTCATTTGGTGTCAGATTGCCAGAAGTACTACTGTAGTACCGTCATTATTGTTCGACTTTCGAAAGAGGAGAAGAGCCAAGCGCAAGGTCACCTACTAACCTAGTACAGTACTACTATAGCCAAAGCTGGTCCACCTTTTTAGAGCATGGTTAATTAATATAGGCGGCTTTTGCAGTGGCACATCATTTAGAGCAAGTAATCTCTTCGTAGGAACAAAGGAAGAGAAACAAAAGTTGGAGTGGATGCTAGATTGCCAATTAAAACATGATTACATAGAAAAAAAAATCTTATATCATTCTATCCTATGAATCAAACGGCCAATGTAGGAAAATTATGAGGGGGGTCTCTCCAATAGTGTTCCTCGGCTCGCACCTAGCATCACGGTGGTCAAACTTGGAGTCATTCATCTGGTACACGTGGCATCTCAGATCTGGACACAAGGTGACACGACCTCTCACTTCCTCAGCCATTTGAAGCGGCGCGCCGGTGGAGGGCTAGCATACTCCAACATTAGGTTGGCTCTATGTGATGTGGCAACTTCATATACTAACTGGATGCTGGCTATACTACTATGGTACTCACACTCCAAGAAGTGACTCGAAAACCATTCATAAATTGAGTCTATGACATGCATTTGCAAATGTACCATTCATTACATACAACAAGTCATCAACACACAACGACAACAAGGATACATGTTGGATTATAGATTATTTCCAACAAAACATTCTAGTAAATATTGAAGTTTTCATCACACAACAAATAACAAGCAATGAAATGAACTTCAACTCAACCAATCCTCGGCGTTGGAAACGCTTGCTTTGAACCATAGGTGCTCTGGGAAGGGCTAGCTATTGTCAATATCGAGAGCAACGCAGGACTGATCATCCAGGCTGAAGCGGCATATATCAGGACCAGGGTAGGGAACCACCGCAATGTCCGAGGTATAGATACAGTTGCTTCTCATAAATGGTAGTAACGTTGTGTCAACAGCAGCTGGATCGCCTTTCACTATCATTGGATAGTTTTGTCCAAGGAAGAGCGAGTTTTCTCCAAGACTATCAATACTGAACTAGGGAGAAGGTGTTGGCGCTAGCACACTAGTATCCATCCCAAATACCCTACAACGGGTGTTGGAATAGGTCTGGAGAGGGCGACCATGGGACACAACACCTGCTCCCTCAATAGTAACAATCTCAGTGCACTCTATACAGACAAGAAGAGGTGATCCATTGGAATTAGTTGCCAGGCGCCACTAAGTATATAAGTTCTGCTCGTCCTCATGCTCGTGATCATCACCATGGTCATCTCCCCCTTGGTTATAAATTTTTTCAAGTATAGGTGGTGGAATGTTCACAAGACCTTGGAAACACAAGAAGAAGGTTAATTAGTAAAGGGAAACTTTCTAACCCGCACGCATGTGGATGAAACAATTATAATTACGGTGGAAGACAAACATACCAAAACTATGAGGATCCCATGCAAAAATAGTGCCACAAGTGGTGGCAGCAAACACAAGATCCTCGTATTCAATTGCATCACAGTACTCATTCGTGTACAGAAACTGATTTTTGAGCAATATCCATGGACGAACCATGGAATCAGTAATGACGGCAACAAGCCTGTCGAAGATAGCAACAACTTCATAGTTCTTGTAATTCCAAGAGCGGTTGGGAACTCGACAAATTGCTATCTTCCGTAGATGACAGTCACCATGATCGTATTTGAACGTACGTAGATCATCTGTGTGCTCAACCTCAGGGCACTCTGAGATTTTTGGAAGTGGAATCCGCTGACGAGTGTACACATTCACAAGTTCCCACTCGCAATTGTACCCAATATAAACTACCCAATCTCTATTTGCGCCAGCCCAGGCCTTACCCTGAAGCGATGGCATCTTGACATCACATGTATCGTTATCAAGCGGCATCAACTTGCACAGGGCGAGGCCTCCATCGTCCGCGCCCATGCAAACAGGCTTATAGCGAAGAAGATAAGGGAGATCAAACCGCTCCTGGACCCTTGGGTTCCTTGTAATGATGTTATTAGTTGAGTCGAGAATGGTCTTGAACGAACCTGCCATGCTAGCCGAGGTGATGACGTTGCACCGATCAATGAGTTCCCCCACCACGTCATCTTTTAGATCGGGGCAAGAATAACGGGGTCGTTTCCGCTTGTTCCCTCCATGAAGAAGACGACCGAACAATGGAAGAAGGAAGGGTGAAGGCAAATGGAGGAGGGAGGAAGAGCGTGCGACAACAGTTCCAAATCGAGAGGGAAAGGCGAAGAGTCGGTGGACGGTTCCCAGTTTGCCACGGTACATGAAGAGGTGCCCTGTCCTACATGTCCTTTCGGAAATTGTACAAAAGGACTCGCCGTCGTCTCACTGACATGTTGGAACAGGACCACATGTGAACGAAACATGGTTTGTAATTTCTCGTGCAAAATGCGATCTGGCCGCGTTGGCCCGAGGTGCCACATTAGTTATCGACCTTTATTTTTTTAATGGCGTGCCGTTTAGTTTTGAAGCACGACTAACTGGTACTGTTTGCAGAGAAAATATAAACTACTCTACCACTACTCCACCTCTAGTACTAGTAGTATAAAAAAGATATATAGGCTGGAGCTTCAGAGCTTTCTTGCTAAGGGCTGCCCACTTGCTTCTCACATTATCACCCTCTCTCCAGATCTAAAAAAGACGGCCTCTCTCTCCCTCCTCACCGGTGGTCACAGATCTGCCGGGGAAGAAAAGGACGTGCAATGTTGACGCACTCGTCATCGGTGAGCGAGGTCATGCACTAACGACAAGGCCGTCCTCTCAGACCTAGCGCCCACGCGGGATGGCCTCCGTCCCCAAGCTCGCTGCCGTAGTGCGTGCGGAGGACGACGACCATGAGTGAAGCCACTTCCCGCCGACCCTCAGGTATGCTACCTCTTTTTGAACCATACCCTTGTTCTATTGCCCCATCTGCCACATCGCTGCATGTGGATCTTTTTCCAGTCCACCATCTTCCCAATTTCCTATCCTCTGCTCTGATGGTCATGCAGATGAAAACCTTAATTTGCACTATTAAAGGAAACCCTACTTCATGCAGACTAATCCATGTCTGGGTTGAATAAGGAAAGGAAGGGAGACTATACTATCCAAGAGAGTAGGCATCGAACCCGCATCTAGGTTGAAAAGGGGAAAATCAGTAGCTAAGGAATGAGTCTCGTGTCTCTTGGTTGAAGAAGGGTAGAAAGGCATGACAACACAATAGAGAATGACCAGGTTGATCGGTTTGTTGTCCTCACATAGGAAAAAGGTGGCTAAAGAGAACAAAAATGGGACGCAATCCAGATATGCTGCCTGGATATTTGTTGCTTTGGGCAACCATACCTCCCTCACTACTCTATGCGTCCGTGGAGGTACATCGTACTGGTGCGCCCACTGTCTGAAGGGGTCTCCCATGCTCTTATTGCCACTTTTTTGCTGTTAGTATAACGCCAGCGGTAAAGTCAACCAATGCTACTGCTAAAGTGATGCCACATTTAACTAATGCCGCACTCAGTCTAGTGCCACCGATAAATTTAAGCAATGCCATTTAATGTCTCTAGATTATTTCAGGGTTAGCTGTTGATTGTGGATGTATTAAAGATTTTTCAGCTAAGGCATTCTAATGTTGTTGCAGAACCAGTATACCAACGATGAAACTTGTTACTACCTTCAGATTTTTGCAAACAGGGAATACTTATATTTGTGAGTCTATGCTTCAACTAGTGCCACTTTTATAGTAATCACACTTTCAATATCTATGCAAACAGGGATGCTCGATTTTAGTGGAACCGCACAAAAAGTCCAACTGGTTCAACATTAGGAGCATGTTTTCTTCCAAACCTTTATATCCAATTGGTGGCACTATGAGCTGTTCATTACGAAGGTACATGGTTTGCTACTATCTTGCTACTCTTTTTGTACTGTCATTAGATAGTAATACTAGTGGTTTGCATGTGAATTTATTGGCAGGGTGGACCTACATTGGAGGTGCAGGACAGGATTCAATGATTGGATGCTCAATTTCGGTTGTATCGATTTCACATCTTCCATCACTGCGAACATGGATATCCTTGGTATGATGAAGAATAGGCGCTATATTTCTGCTCTAAACCAGCAAATCAATTCAGTATGAAATTGTCCAGGGCAAAACATGACTGTATCAAATTGTCCAGTGCAAAACATGATAGATGCTAAGCGAAAGAGACATCTTTAAACCGAAAATACAAGGTGGGGTATATGTTTACTAGCCGCTTGATATTTGTGCAGACAGAGATGTCTGCCCGTTGCTATTTGGCAAACACACAAAGTGACCACAATTTTGGTTGAACTGCACAAGAGAATAGTATAGTCACTGCATGCAGTGCCATTTGAAAATAGACACAGAAAGATTGGATAGTCACTTCATGGACTGCAGAAAAGTAGTACTGTACTATTTATTGGCCAACACTAGGTGCTTCATTGCTTTGGTGTTATTATACAATGGGCATCATTTTGCCTAAGTTAAAGTTTGTATTTCGAAAATAGTCTTGTCGTGTGATCGAGAGAAGACCAAATCATATTGGAGTGGATGTTCCTCCATCATGTGTGGTTCATTCTCATGGTTTCAGTTGTTGGTGAAACCACTTACGTTTGCAAGAGGAATTGTAGACTTCACAAATAAATTTGTCTTTCAGTCTGTACTGAATGGTGGCCAAGAGAAGCATCCATGTTAGTAGGAAGAACAGATGTTTTTTCTAGATCTTTGCTTTTGGAGCTACATATTTATATATGATCTATGAATCTTTGAGATGCATTAACATGTTGATCTTATGTATGGGAATCGTACTAGTTGGTTTTGAATTTGGGCTACTAATGTGAACATATTACAATACCAGGCCTGTGAGTCTCGTGTGAACATTTTGAACGGATCGGCTCTTACTGCTGTGCACAACATGATCCTTATTTATGTGTTCTCAGTGTTTACAAGTTACTAACAGTTCCTTATTTCTGTTCGCTCAATGTTTACAAGTTACTGATCGATCACTAGCTAGCCTACTAATGCGCTCCTGACAGTTTTAGTTCCGACGCAAGATCCGAAGTGGTAGTTTTTTGAATAAAAATGCCTACCTCTGAAGAAACTGACAAGCCACTCTGAAGAAAATGCCATGCGAATCTGAAGAAACTGCCAACAAAAATATTCGCAAATGCCCTATCTCCCAGGGAACGTTCATCAGCTAACGCGATCGTACACGTACACCATCCGACCTATTCGATCCTACACATACACTATCCGACCTACTCGATCCTACACAGATAAATAGCGGATCACGCACGTACTACCTCCTTTCCGGTTTGCAGGGCTCAATTCAAAAAAAAACGACCTACCTTATCCTACACGAATAAACAGCGGATCACACACATATTACCTCCTTTCCGATTTGCAGGGCTTAATTCAAAAATCTAACCAACCAAGGTAGATGATGAGTGGTGGAATCATTTTTGACAAGGAGGGAGTACCTCATCTGGATGATTCGAGTGCACTCATTTGACCGTCATGCCGACGTGCGACCCAACACGGACGGGACGCACCACTGACGGGACGGGACGACACAGTCATAATTTCAGTTTTTCTAGTTTTCCACGGCAAGTTGGCGCGCTAAGCCATGCCTTCTTATGCATTGAATTTCGATGACCGCGATGACTGTCGCGTTTCGCGCGACACGCTAGTTCACCTACCTTCCGCCTATAATTACTGTTTCCCGGGCTTCTCCGGTGGCACCATCACCCAACTCGCCCAATCCTCATAAGCCCTCACCGGCCCAACATCGCTCGCCACTTATCCTCGCTCTCTCCACGTCCGCCATGCCCCCACCCGTCCGCGATAGGTGACACCGGAGGCGGTCACCTCCAGAACTAGTGTTCGGTTTTTCACCGGAAGGCAGACAGAGGGAGGAGGCATTCTACCGATCTTTAGATGGCAATGCAGACTATGAGGAGTTGTTGGAGCGCGGCCGGCTGGTGGAGGAGCAGCGTATTGCCGATTTGCACCGCCAGCAGGACATGGAGCAGCAGCGGCCCGATGCTCTGAGTTGCGAGTAGAGCGCCCGCAACTGGGCCGACTACGTGGAGGTCGGCGCCTGGCAAATAGCCCTGGAGGCTGTTAGGCACGCACGCGCTCGCGACGCCAATTTTTACTACCAGCTCGTCAAGTGGGTTTCCCGCTTAGAAGCCGAAGCTTCGGTGGACCTCGCCGGCATGGAAAGGGCCAACGCGCGCGAGCAACGCACCCTATCGCACCTCTGGCAAGTCCAAGGCGAGGCGGAGGATGCCGGTGCCGGCGTTTAGCATATACTGTAGATGGCGGCCGGCATCGTCTAGTTAGCTAAGAGTAAGTTAGTACTTATACACTACTAGAGTATTACTGGGAGTAGATAGTTAACTTGGCTATGATGGTTGTCAACGTGGAAGTTCAGTACTCTATATGTGGATCAGACCTGTTACTTTGCTCTGAATGTTGAACTTTCCATTTGAACGTATGGAATGGGCTGTTATTTTTTTAAATGGGTTGTATTTGTCCTCCACGGGTTTAGAGCCTGACTTGTGGGCCTACCAAGTTGACGCATACACAATCAGGAGATGATTGTATGTGGAGAGGATGACAGCAGGGACCCGCCAAGGTCATGGCAGTACGCAAGCAAGTGCCTCCTTATTTCAAGCCAATAAAAAAATGGCTCCTCCTAATGGATTTCTGACATCTGGGTCCCATGCCATTGTCAACATAGTCAATAAACAAGAGAATTGCACAATGAGTGGCTGACACCAGGGACCCAGCAGCTCGCCCAGTTATTTTTGTTTTGGGTTAATTTGATAAATGCCACTCCAAATCTGGTGTTTCCGAGAAATTCCACTGCAATTTCCAAACTTTGAAAAATGCCATTTCATGCCATTTCCAGTGGCGTTTTTCAAAGTTTGCAAATTGCAGTGGTGTCAATTGTAGTGGCATTTTTCAAACTTTGGAAATTGCAGTGGCATTTTTATGAATCTCCATAATTGGAGTGGCATTTATCTAATTTGTTTTTGAGATGGAAGCAGGGTGTCAACTGGGTTGTGCGAGGCACTCTGGCCTGTCTAGACAACCTTCTCTTTTATGTTTACCACAGACCAGCCCAGTAGTTTTTTTTTCTTTCTGAAAATGGCTAGCCCCGTTTTTTTTGTGATTTGCCAATTAAGTCGCTTTGTGAGGCCTGTTGGGCTGCAAATCTTTCAAGACGAGGAGAGCTTCATTCGGCTGGCCGAGAAAATGGCCTATCAGTAATGAGAAATGGGTTGTACATTTTTAAAACACATCAAACCGACAATTAGTTTCAAATTTCTTTTTTTCATTTCGAGATTTTAAATTGCATTGATTTTTATGCATGGACAATTTGTTGGATTTTATATTGATATACATTTATTTTTAAAATCAGTTTGAATGTGACTCGAAATTTCAGGATTAAAAACAGTTCGGACCGCACCGAAATATGCAAAATTCCGTATAATTTTTTAACCATGGCTACAATATGGGTTGTAATGCTAAAAAAGAATATGGACTCCAAAAAAACCTTAAGAATTAGCAAATGGGCTGTAAATTATTAGAAATAATGGCAGATGGGATGTATGCTGTTTTCCACAGATTCGAAGCTTTCCTAAAAAAAGGTTGACGCACAAGTAGTGACTGTTGGATGTCCATCCAACGGCCGTCGTGCTTCTTCAATCTTTGCTCTTCCTGCTCCAGCCGCTCAAACAAGCGCCGGCGAGACTGCCTGCTCCCTCCTCCCCGCGGCCGGCTGTGCTGCCGCGCAGGCCTCACCGCCCCACCGTACTCCCATCGCTAGCCTAGCCATCCCTCTACTCACCCACACCTACTGTTATTCTCCGGCGATGGCAGACGAACCAGTAAACCCTCGTACAGTTGTACTCCCTCCGCGTGGGAAACAATTGCCGAGTCTTCCCTGGCTCCTTGTTGTTCCCTTCCTAGGTCTCACCATCGTCCACCGCCCTGGTGCTCTCGGCGCGGCCTGGTCAACGTGGTCAACGACCGACATGCATCTGAAGTGGACTGTACGCGTAGAGGCTGACAGCTGGGTCCACGGCAGCATGTAAAGAAATGCCTCCTTATTGCGTGCAAAATAATGATTCCTCCACCTGACATCCGGGACCCATCAAAAGGGCATCTGTATTTCACGAAAAAATGTTACCGCCGCTGACAGCTCGGACCCACCAGCTATATCTTAGCACACAAGGAAGTGCCTCCTTATTACGCACAAAAAAATGAATACTCCCCCTGCTAGTTGGGACCCAGTATAGTGGGAGGCTGACTTGTTGTGACGCCCTCGATGCGACTATATCTCCCACGTGTCGAGGCACGACTTAGAGGCATAATCGCATTGAAGGCATATGCCGCAAGTGAGGTAATCTTCACACAACCCATGTAATATAATAAGGGAAAGAGATTACATAGTTGGCTTACAATCGCCACTTCGCACAATTATATGAATAAAGCATTACATCATCCAGATACAATCAAGGTCCGACTACGGAACCCAAAACAAAAGAAGAACCCCAAATGCGACAAAGGTCCCCGATCGAACCCAACTGGGCTCCAGTACTGATCAACTAGAACGAAACAACATAAAGGACACGATCTTCGTCGAGCTCCTCCTGAGCTTGGTTGCGTCATCTGCACGGTTCAACGACACCTGCAAGCTGGTTTTGGAAGTAATCTGTGAGCCACAGGGACTCAGCAATCTCGCACCCTTGCGATCAAGACTATTTAAGCTTATGGGTAAGGTAAAGGTATGAGGTGGAGCTGCAGCAAGCGACTAGCATATATGGTGGCTAACCTATTCGCAAAAGAGAGCGAGGAGAGAAGGCAAAAGCACGGTCGAACAACTATGATTAAGAAGTGATCCTAGAACAACCTACTTCAAGCATAACTCCAACACCGTGTTCACTTCCCGGACTCCGCCGGAAAGAGACCATCACGGCAACACACGCAGTTGATGCATTTTAATCAAGGTCAACTTCAGGTTTTCTACAACCGGACGTTAACAAATTCCCATCTGCCCATAACCACGGGCACGGCTTTCAAAAGTTCTAATCCCTGCAGGGGAGTCCCAACTTAGCCCATGACAAGCTCTCACGGTCAACGAAGGAATAGACCTCCTCCCGAGACATTCCGATCAGAATCGGTATCCCGGTACAACAAGACATTTCGACAGGGTAAAACTAAACCAGCAACACCGCCCGAATGTGCCGACAAATCCCGATAGGACCTGCACATATCTCTTTCTCAGGGCACACTCAGATGAGACTAGCTACGAGTAAAACCAACCCTCAAGTTTCCCCGAGGTGGCCCCGCAGGCAGCTCAGTTCGGACCAACACTCAGAGGAGCACTGGCCCGGGGGGGGGGTAAAATAAGGATGACCCTCGGGCTGGCCGACCCAAGGGAAAGAAAAGGCTAGGTGGCGAATGGTAAAACCAATGTTGGGCATTGCTGGAAGAGCTTTACTTAAGGCGAACTGTCAAGGGGTTCCCATTATAGCCCAACCGCATAAGGGACGCAAAATCCGGGAACATAACACCGAAATGACGGAAACTAGGGCGGCAAGAGTGGAACAAAACACCAGGCATAAGGTCGAGCCTTCCACCCTTTACCAAGTATATAGATGCATTAATTAAATAAGATATATTGTGATATACCAACGAGTAAACATGTTCCAACAAGGAACAACATCTCCATGTTCCAACAAGGAACAAACTTCAATCTTCACCTGCAACTAACAACGCTATAAGAGGGGCTGAGCAAAGCGGTAACATAGCCAATCAACGGTTTGCTAGGACAAGGTATGCTAGAGGCTTGGTTCAACAATATGGGTGGCATGATAAGCAAGTGGTAGGTATCGCAGCATAGGCATAGCAAAAGAGCGAGCATCTAGCAAAGCAAAGATAGTAGTGATTTCAAGGGTATGATCATCTTGCCTGAAATCCCGCAAGGAAGAAGAACGAGTCCATGAAGAAGACAAACGAAACGAAGACGAACGGGTCCTCACAAACACGACGTTATCGGAACCAACCCGAAGAAGCAAACACCGGAAAAGAAGCACACAACATAGTAAACAACCAACACATGAACATGGTATGATATGCGGGATGCGGTATGCGATGCATATGCATGATTTGACAAGGAATGCATGAACCTGGCCTCAACCTGGAAATCCAAGTGTGCCACTGGAAAGATGAGATGAAATTGCTTGAAAACGATATAAAGATCACCGGAATCGGAGTTACGGTTTGAAAATGGCAAGCAATTCAAATATGACACCGGTCTGCGATTACAGCAAGTAGCCAACTAAATGCAATGAGATGAACATGCTACAGCACTTAAACATGACAACAAAATACATGGCAGGGATGCATTCAAGATGCTTAGAAAAATTCTAGCACTGAGCTACGGCCAATTCATCCATTAACAGGCTCAAACAAGCATGGCAAAAATGCATATGGTAAACAAATCTCAGACTTTGTGAAATTAACACTAGCCTAGAATTTCAGATCAGGTAGCACACTTTGGAGCATGAAAACTATATGCTACATTGCCTGAACATGGAAAAGTAAAGCATGGCATGGAGCTACTCAAAGAGCTTGACAAAAGTCCCTTAGTGACCTTGAGCCAAAAGGGATCAGAAAATACAATTGCAAGCATGTGAACATAGCAAAAACATAATCAGTTTTCAGACTTCGTGAAAACTGGCACATGCTGAAATATAACTCAAGTAGGCATGTTTACGAGCTCGATGCACTCACTACGGTGCAAGTCATGATAAGCTAAGCATACATCTATCAAGAACGCACAAAATGCAAGCTAGACAAGGCAAGAACAATAGCATAGCATGCACGGATCAACTACAACATCATCGGCAAAATTGCAAACAAGTTGACAATCTGCCCAGATTCACAAAGTAGCAAAAGTAGAGCTCGATTGACTCAAGCTAGGCTGCTCCATAATTGCAAACAAAGACATGGATGGATAGATCACTACAAGGTTAACAAAACATCCTTACTGATCATCCTAAAAAGAGGCACGGATCTCTAGGAAACAACATGAACATATGGCATCATGGGATAAACAGCTCAAGGACTTAGTGGAATTGCTAAGTCCCTGAAAACAGAATTAACAAGTGCACCACTTTGCAAGCTTGTGCTAGTCACCACACACATCACAAAAATAAATGGGTTGCACCTCTGGAAAGATGACAAAACCCTTAACAAAACATATGTAGAACTCATGGGCATATCATGCACACAATAATCATGGCAAAAATGACAAATAGATAAATGGAGCAGCAGATCTGACAATTATCTCAAGTAGCCCTCTTCTAACAGCATCTCGGGCATCAATATGAACTCAAATGAAAATGATGCAATGGAATGAAATGATCTACTCTCTGATATGAACATTTTGATATGCTATATGCATGAATCGGAGCTACGGATGCGAAGTTGTGATGCGATGAACATGAGCACTTGGATCAGGAAAAACCGGGGACTTTGTGATAATTATACCTCCGGAAAAGTCAAACCGGGACGAAGTGGTACGGGACGGAGGGATCCGGATCTGGACGGGGCGTTTGGATGGACGCGCGGGTGGATCTGATCCCGCTTCGCGGATCTCGCCGGAGACGTTCGCCGGAGACGAGGGAGACGGTGGCCGGCTCGAGGAGCTCCGGTGACCGGGCGGCGCGGCCGGGGTGAGCTCGCCGGCGGGAGGCGCATGGCGGCGGAGGAAGCAGCGGGGAGGCGCGGCTGCGGAGGCGCGGCAGCGGCGAAGTGGCGGAGCTTGACGGCGGCGGCGGTGAGCGGCGGAGCGGCGCATCGGCGGGGCGGCGGCGCAGGCGGCCGGCGGGAGGCGCGCGAGGCCGGGCGACGGGGTTGAGAGGCGGCGGCGTGGGCGGCCCTCGGGAGGCGCAAGGAGACGCCCGGGCGGCGGCGTGCTGGTTCGGGCCCGGCAGGCTAGATCTGGGCCTGCGGGCCCGACGGCTGCGGGGGAGCCGGCGAGGTGACGTGGCGCGCTCCCGTTGGCCGGGAGCGGCCGCTGGGGTGAGGTGGCGTGACCTGATTGGTCGGAGTGATGTGGCAGCGGCGGTGGACACGTCCAGCGGCGGGACGGACATGTCCAGTGGCGCGAGGAGGAAGATGGCTAGGGTTCATCCACGAATTTTTGGGAGGGGAGCACATATTTATAGGTAGAGGGAGCTAGGAGAGTCCAAATGAGGTGCGGTTTTCGGCCACGCGATCGTGATCGAACGCTCTAGATGATGAAGAAGGTTTAGGTGGGTTTTGGGCCAAATTGGAGGGGTGTTGGGCTGCAACACACACGAGGCCTTTTCGGTCCCTCGGTTAACCGTTGGAGTATCAAACGAAGTCCAAATGGTACGAAACTTGACAGGCGGTCTACCGGTAGTAAACCAAGGCCGCTTGACAAGTCTCGGTCCAATCCGGAAATGTTTAGTCCCCACACATGAAAGAAAGGTAGAAAAGACCACCGGAGGAGAACAGAGCGCCGGAATGCAAAACGGACAACGGGGAAAAAATGCTCGGATGCATGAGACGAACATGTATGCAAATGAAATGCACATGAAGACATGATATGCAATGCATGACACGCAAGCAATGACAACGCAACAACAGCGAATAACTGCATGACACCTGGCACATCGGTCTCGGGGCGTTACAACACTCCACCACTATGAGAGGATCTCGTCCCGAGATCTAGAATGGCACTGGGGAAACAACGGAAGAGAAGAGAGGAGAGGTAAAACTAAGTTTCTCCTTTGACCAATGAGTGAAACCAAAGAACCTTGCAAAAGTTAAAAAAATTGAAAGAAAGAATACAACGGAGATGAACGAAGTTGAAAACACTCCATTAGAAAAGAGGGACAAGGAAGAACCACTTCGAGCAGCACTCCGGTTGAGAAGTTATGCAAGACTTGATAAGGCAAAAAGAACTTGAGCAAAAGGGCACAACACTCCGGTTTAATGGTTAGGCATGGAAAGAACATGATCTTTGAAAAAACGAGATGATGGGTTGAAAAGATGAACATCACAAGGCCTCCGGGAGAAAGAAATAGAAGATAGATAAATGAAAAGAAGGATTCGAGAAGAAAATGACAACTTCTGCCACCAATGATCTTGGAAGGCACCTTTCCAAGAAGGTTAAAACGTAGTTGTTGGGAAAGACCAACAACAAAACGAATACGTTTGTAGTGGGCTTATGGAAAAACATCTCAAAACTATGAGGTGAAATTTTTGGCACTAATGGAACCAATAGATTGGATTGATATCAGCAAGGAGACGAGAAACTATTTCACCGGAAGGATAAATGAAAAACTTGGGTCATTTATGAGCACCACAATTAGCAATGATCCTTAGGGAAGGCTTTAGGTGAAGTATAACCCCAAGATAACTCCAAAGAAGAGATTGATGGATTTAAAATACCTCATTCTTAATAACATGTGAATCATGAAACATGAACTCAAATTATCAAGAATGACATAATACCACCTCCAATGATTCGGAAGAAAGAATTGCACTCCAGATAGCAAGAAGAAGAAAACTTGAGTTCCCCTAAAAAGAATCTTGACGAACACTTCGAGAAGGAATTAAATCCTTGATGAACCATCATGTAGAACCTCCATGAAGAACTCCGTTAAATAAAAGAATGATCAAACAGAAAGAAAGGGGTAGTTGAAAACACAAGGTGAAGCCTTGCAATGATTTAGATGGATCTCCGTGATAATTAGAGCTTGGAACTCCGGGAAAGAAGGATGAGCTATTGAAACGAAGAATAAGAATTACATTATGCGTATCCTTCACCAATTTAAAATTGATGACAAACAATGGAATTGGCATACTACTTATTCTCATAGAAAAAGGATTAAGATAGATATAGCGCCAACTTGAGAAGGTCTTCAACGAACCACCGGTCGAATTGGAACAACGAATGAATTAATATGATAATGAATGACGAGAACTCTTGCTCGAACCACCGTAAGAATTGAAAAAGAACGATTAAAATATGAAGAAACACCGTGAAGGATTAGCAATTAAACGAAGATGCTTGAGAGGATTTAGATACATGAGAACGAAGAGATCACGAGTCGATTAAAGATCACTTGAACGAAACACCGGTAAGATTTTAGAGAAAAAGAGCTGAAAGCTGAGAATGAATAATTCTGAGAAGATGACCTCCGGAGAATCAAACTGAAAAGAATCTTGAAATGCTCCAGATAGGTGAAAGAATACTCACGATCAAAACAATTATGAGAGGATGGCAACAAGCTAGAATCATGAGTCTTTGAGAGGACGGATAAGATATGGAGGAGAAACTCTTCTTCGGTCTTCAAAGCTGAGAATGACGACAAGAAACACCACCATGAATTGTTGAGATGCTCTGGAATGAAGAAGAATGGAAAAGTTGAAACCAACGATAAAAAGAATTTGAAATATCTTGGAGAAAGGCATTTGACTGATGATAATTCATTCTTATGTCAAACTTTGACAAAGAATTTAGGATAGCTCCGGGAAAATAAGAGGAGTCAGGTAAGATCCTGGGAAAAGACCTGTGGGTTAGGGCCCACTCACAAGAAAACACCATTGAACAATTTAAAAGAGAGGTTGCACCGGTTGAATTAAATGACTTGAATGAAATAACATCCTCGAAAGATCTTGAATGAATGTAGAGTGGAAACGCGAATCTTCGGGATATCTTGAGCACTCCAGAACAATTGAATAGCGAGAAATGAATGAATATGAGGAGCACCGGCAAGAGAAGGTATTAGAAACTAGGGAAAAGGGATATGATCAACACCAAAGCTTGAATTGGAACCACCGGAGATGAAAAGAATGAAAAATGATGAACTAGAAGCTCCGTTGGAATCTTCATGAGAATCACCGAATAAGAATATTGACGGAAAAGGATGGAGAGACTTCACAAGAATAAAAGGATACTTGATTAAGACATCGGATTCCTTGAAGAAAAAGGGTGGGTGGGCGGGAAAACAAAGGCAACTTGGGGACGGATGAAACAAACACCGTTCAGAAGAAACTGATACTTGATCTTGCGGATGTTGAAATGATCGGATCCACTTGAAGAGAAACACACCGGTGAAAAGAAATTGAAACGACAAACTCGATGATCGAGAAGGATTAGTATTCACATAGGAATATGAGAACACCACTTGGGGAAGGTATGGAATCAACATTTGACTTCGAAGCAACTCGAATACCACAACTCAAAACAAAAACAAAGGATTGGCTTGCAGAATAAGCCAGAACAAACATATGATAGAGATTTCGTCCGAAATTTTCATGGTGGTGCCTACACAGGCTCGATCGTACAACACCATCATGTACAAGGCAGTGCACATGACATACGAAGCGTCCCCGAGTCGGCATAGCCAAGGACACTTTAAGACACAACGAGACCACTGTAAAACCGACCGTGAATAGGCGGACCACTAGACGTCGAACCCCAATTTCATATCATATATCTGTCGGAAAGATATCCTAAGAGCTACTTGAATTCCCACCTATGAAACTCCCGAAACTTTCCGGTTATACAATCAGGTGTTGGGGATACAGGGGAAGCATAATATCTCACCCAAATCTAGCAAATCCTACATCCAGCTGTATCCATCCTTCAACACATAACCAAGAAAAAACTTCGGAAACCATCTACCTCAACCTTCGAAAAGCATCCGTTATACAAGTTATGGCGATACTCCCGAACTCCCGCCCCAGTACTAGGTGGCGTCGAGGTTATCTCACCAACGAACTGCATAAAACAGATTTTCGATGTCGGCGTACTAAACTCAGGTATTCCAGAACTGCAATGATAAAATTATGATGACAACACCTCAGAGATCAACTCCTCGGGACACTTCCACTAAACCCCTGACAGGAGGCACCAAGACAATGTTCTCATCATAAAACCATCGGAACGATTCCAAGATACCCGCGTGATCCTAAATTTTTTTTAGTGAAATTTGAGAAGAGAAGAGTCAAAACTCTATGTCAGGATGCCTTACCAGAGCGATGAGGGGACTGGGAAGTAAAAAGAATTCCTGATCTCTCCGATATATAATTCCTAAATGACTCAAAACATTTTTCTAGACACAACTCGGCCGCTAAAAACGATCAAGCAATGGGGGCTCCTAAGGTCAGGGAAAGCTCTGATACCAACTTGTGACGCCCTCGATGCGACTATATCTCCCACGTGTCGAGGCACGACTTAGAGGCATAATCGCATTGAAGGCATATGTCGCAAGTGAGGTAATCTTCACACAACCCATGTAATATAATAAGGGAAAGAAATTACATAGTTGGCTTACAATCGCCACTTCACACAATTATATGAATAAAGCATTACATCATCCAGATACAATCAAGGTCCGACTACGGAACCCAAAACAAAAGAAGAACCCCAAATGCGACAAAGGTCCCCGATCGACCCCAACTGGGCTCCAGTACTGATCAACTAGAACGAAACAACATAAAGGACACGATCTTCGTCGAGCTCCTCCTGAGCTTGGTTGCGTCATCTGCACGGTTCAACGACACCTGCAAGCTCGTTTTGGAAGTAATCTGTGAGCCAAAGGGACTCAGCAATCTCGCACCCTCGCGATCAAGACTATTTAAGCTTATGGGTAAGGTAAAGGTATGAGGTGGAGCTGCAGCAAGCGACTAGCATATATGGTGGCTAACCTATTCGCAAAAGAGAGCGAGGAGAGAAGGCAAAAGCACGGTCGAACAACTATGATTATGAAGTGATCCTAGAACAACCTACGTCAAGCATAACTCCAACACCGTGTTCACTTCCCGGACTCCGCCGGAAAGATACCATCATGGCAACACACGTGGTTGATGCATTTTAATTAAGGTCAACTTCAGGTTTTCTACAACCGGATGTTAACAAATTCCCATCTGCCCATAACCGCGGGCACGGCTTTCAAAAGTTCTAATCCCTGCAGGGGAGTCCCAACTTAGCCCATGACAAGCTCTCACGGTCAACGAAGGAATAGACCTCCTCCCGAGACGTTCCGATCAGACTCGGTATCCCGGTACAACAAGACATTTCGACAGGGTAAAACTAAACCAGCAACACCGCCCGAATGTGCCGACAAATCCCGATAGGACCTGCACATATCTCTTTCTCAGGGCACACTCAGATGAGACTAGCTACGAGTAAAACCAACCCTCAAGTTTCCCCGAGGTGGCCCCGCAGGCAGCTCAGTTCGGACCAACACTCAGAGGAGCACTGGCCCGGGGGGGGGGGGTAAAATAAGGATGACCCTCGGGCTGGCCGACCCAAGGGAAAGAAAAGGCTAGGTGGCGAATGGTAAAACCAATGTTGGGCATTGCTGGAAGAGCTTTACTTAAGGCGAACTATCAAGGGGTTCCCATTATAGCCCAACCACGTAAGGGACGCAAAATCCGGGAACATAACAACGATATGACAGAAACTAGGGTGGCAAGAGTGGAACAAAACACCAGGCATAAGGCCGAGCCTTCCACCCTTTACCAAGTATATAGATGCATTAATTAAATAAGATATATTGTGATATCCCAACAAGTAAACGTGTTCCAACAAGGAACAACATCTCCATGTTCCAACAAGGAACAAACTTCAATCTTCACCTGCAACTAACAACGCTATAAGAGGGGCTGAGCAAAGCGGTAACATAGCCAATCAACGGTTTGCTAGGACAAGGTATGCTAGAGGCTTGGTTCAACAATATGGGTGGCATGATAAGCAAGTGGTAGGTATCGCAGCATAGGCATAGCAAAAGAGCGAGCATCTAGCAAAGCAAAGATAGTAGTGATTTCAAGGGTATGATCATCTTGCCTGAAATCCCGCAAGGAAGAAGAACGAGTCCATGAAGAAGACAAACGAAACGAAGACGAACGGGTCCTCACAAACACGACGTTATCGGAACCAACCCGAAGAAGCAAACACCGGAAAAGAAGCACACAACATAGTAAACAACCAACACATGAACATGGTATGATATGCGGGATGCGGTATGCGATGCATATGCATGATTTGACAAGGAATGCATGAACCTGGCCTCAACTTGGAAATCCAAGTGTGCCACTGGAAATATGAGATGAAATCGCTTGAAAACGATATAAAGATCACCGGAATCGGAGTTACGGTTTGGAAATGGCAAGCAATTCAAATATGACATCGGTCTGCGATTACAGCAAGTAGCCAACTAAATGCAATGAGATGAACATGCTACAACACTTAAACATGACAACAAAATACATGGCAGGGATGCATTCAAGATTCTTAGCGAAAGTCTAGCACTGAGCTACGGCCAATTCATCCATTAACAGGCTCAAACAAGCATGGCAAAAATGCATATGGTAAACAGATCTCAGACTTTGTGAAATTAACACTAGCCTGGAATTTCAGATCAGGTAGCACACTTTGGAGTATGAAAACTATATGCTACAGTGCCTGAACATGGCAAAGTAAAGCATGGCATGGAGCTACTCAAAGAGCTTAACAAAAGTCCCTTAGTTACCTTGAGCCAAAAGGGATCAGAAAATACAATTGCAAGCATGTGAACATAGCAAAAACATAATCAGTTTTCAGACTTAGTGAAAACTGGCACATGCTGAAATATAACTCAAGTAGGCATGTTTACGAGCTCGATGCACTCACTACGGTGCAAGTCATGATAATCTAAGCATACATCTATCAAGAACACACAAAACGCAAGCTAGACAAGGCAAGAACAATAGAATAGTATGCACGGATCAACTACAACATCATCGGCAAAATTGCAAACAAGTTGATAATCTGCCCAGATTCACAAAGTAGCAAAAGTAGAGCTCGATTGACTCAAGCTAGGTTGCTCCATAATTGAAAACAAATAAATGGATGGATAGAGCACTACAAGTTTAACAAAACATCCTTACTGATCATCCTCAAAAGAGGCACGGATCTCTAGGAAACAACATGAACATATGGCATCATGGGATAAACAGCTCAAGGACTTAGTGGAATTGCTAAGTCCTTGAAAACAGAATTAACAAGTGCACCACTTTGCAAGCTTGTGCTAGTCAGCACACACATCACAAAAATACATGGGTTGCACCTCTGGAAAGATGACAAAACCCTTAACAAAACATATGTAGAACTCATGGGCATATCATGCACACAATAATCATGGCAAAAATGACAAATAGCTAAATGGAGCAGCAGATCTGACAATTATCTCAAGTAGCCCTATTCTAACAGCATTTCGGGCATCATGATGAACTCAAATGAAAATGATGCAATGGAATGAAATGATGTACTCTCTGAGATGAACATTTTGATATGCTATATGCATGAATCGGAGCTACGGATGCGAAGTTGTGATGCGATGAACATGAGCACTTGGATCAGGAAAAACCAGGGACTTAGTGATAATTATACCTCCGGAAAAGTCAAACCGGGATGAAGTGGTATGGGACGGAGGGATCCGGATCTGGACGGGGCGTTTGGATGGACGCGTGGGTGGATCTGATCCCGCTTCGCGGATCTCGCCGGAGACGTTCGCCGGAGACGGGGGAGACGGTGGCCGGCTCGAGGAGCTCCGGTGACCGGGCGGCGCGGCCGGGGTGAGCTCGCCAGTGGGAGGCGCATGGTGGCGGAGGAAGCAGCGGGGAGGCGCGGCAGCGGCAAAGTGGCGGAGCTCGACGGCGGCGGTGGTGAGCGGCGGAGCGGCGCAGGCGGCCGGCGGGAGGCGCGCGAGGCCGGGCGGCGGGGTTGAGAGGCGGCGGCGCGGGCGGCCCTCGGGAGGCGCAAGGAGACGCCCGGGCGGCGGCGCACTGGTTCAGGCCCGGCGGGCCAGATCTGGGCCTGCGGGCCCGGCGGCTGCGGGGGAGCCGGCGAGGTGACGTGGCGCGCTCCCGTTGGCCGGGAGCGGCCGCTGGGGTGAGGTGGCGTGACCTAATTGGTCGGAGTGATGTGGCGGCGGCGGTGGACACGTCCAGCGGCGGGACGGACATGTCCGGTGGCGTGAGGAGGAAGATGGCTAGGGTTCATCCGCGAATTTTTGGGAGGGGAGCACATATTTATAGGTAGAGGGAGCTAGGAGAGTCCAAATGAGGTGCGGTTTTCGGCCACGCGATCGTGATCGAACGCTCTAGATGATGAAGAAGGTTTACGTGGGTTTTGGGCCAAATTGGAGGGGTGTTGGGCTGCAACACACACGAGGCCTTTTTGGTCCCTCGGTTAACCGTTGGAGTATCAAACGAAGTCCAAATGGTATGAAACTTGACAGGCGGTCTACCGGTAGTAAACCAAGGCCGCTTGACAAGTCTCGGTCCAATCTGGAAATGTTTAATCCCCACACATGAAAGAAATGTAGAAAAGACCACCGGAGGAGAACGGAGCGCCGGAATGCAAAACGGACAACGGGGAAAAATGCTCGGATGCATGAGACGAACGTGTATGCAAATGAAATGCACATGAAGACATGATATGCAATGCATGACAAGCAAGCAATGACAACGCAACAACAGTGAATAACTGCACGACACCTGGCACATCGGTCTCGGGGCGTTACACTTGTGGGCCTACTAAGTTGACGGGGACAGTGGGCTTTGTCAATTTAGTCAATATGCACGATTCTAGCTCCAGTGACCGTACGATGTCCATCCAACGACCTTAGTGCTTCTTCGACCTCTGGTCTTCTTGCTCCAGCCGCCCAAACCAGCGCCGATCGTGCCTCGTGCTCCCGCCTCCCGTGGCCGGCTGCGATGCCGCAGAGGCCTCACCGCCCCCTACTACTCCCACTGCTGGCCAGGCCATCTCTCTAGTCACCCACACCCCCTGTTATTCCACGGCGACGGTAACCTCACACCGCAGCGAACTAGTGAACCCTCATACTCCTCTACGCGTGGGCATCCACTACCACGTCTTCCTCGGCTCCGTGTCGTCCCCTTCCTAGGCTTCACTGTTGTCCACCGCCCTGGTGCTCTCGGCGCGGCATGGTCAACGTGGTCAAGGAATGACTTCCATCGGATGTGGATTGTACGTGGAGAGGCTGACAGCTGGGTCCACGGCCACAGCAAGGAAGTGCCTCCTTATTACGTGGAAAATAATGATTCCTCCACCTGACAGCAAGGACCCACCGTACGGGCAACCGTATTTCATGAAAAAAATCTTTCCCCCTGACTACTGGGACCTACCAGCTACATCTTCGCACGCAAGGAAGTGCGTCTGGGCAAAAAAAATGATTCGCTCCCCTGTCTGCTGAGACCCACCAGCTACATCTTCGCACGCAAGGAAGTGCCTGATAGTCGGGACCCACCTGGTCGAAGTGTACGTAGCGTTGTCATTCTGGTTGTGAACGTGTACGCACATACTAGTCGATGTAGAGGCGCGCACGTGTCGTAGTAGAGGCGCGCACGTAGCATGTACACGTACATACAGCGGCCAGTTTGCAAGAAAGAAAATACGGCCACGTATGTACATACGGGCGAGGTCTCGAACGCCTACTCGCGCATACGTACGGCCAGGGCTCGTGTACATGGCTGGGTCGGAATGGAGAAACTGCATCGTCGTTGTGTTCATGGGGAGGCAACGGAATGCGTCGTGTTCATCGAGAGGCAACGGAACGCGTGGGAGCCAACCGGCTTGGATGGAACAGCCGATGGAAACGAGGCCTGTTGTACCGCACAACGGAGGAAACGGCCTTGTGTTCGACCGACCACGTTCGAAACAGGATCCTGTTCATCGGGAGGGGTCTGGCGTACCGCAAAACGGAGGAAAGAGACCTCCTACGGTCTAAACGGGGTCCTGTTGATCGGGAGGGGTGTGGCATACCGCAAAACGGAGGAAACGGACTTGTGTTGGAGCGCTACGGTCGAAACGCGGGTCCTGTTCATCGGAGGGGTGTGGTGTACCGCAAAACGGGACTCCACGGGATACTGTTCATCTCCACCGTCGACCCCCTCCAGCCTCCACGGGCTACTATTCATCCACCGTCGACCTCCTCCAGCCTCCACCTGCGACTGTTCATCCACGGGCTCCTGTTCATCCAGCCTCCACCGCGCGCTACTCCACTGGCTACCATTCAACCAATCCTCTCCACGGGCTCCTGTTCAACCACCCCTCCACGGGGTCGTCCTGTTCATCCAGCCCTCCACGGGGTCCTGTTCATCCAGCCTCAATCGGCTTGATCGATCGGGGTCCTGTTCATCCAGAGGCAACACCACGGGGTCCTGTTCATCCAAACCCCCAGCAACGCTCACTGTTCATCCAGAGGCAGCATCGATCGTCTTCAGTTAGCAGCAGTAGCGAAGGAATTGCTCGATCGGGTTCAGTTAACAGCCATCGACCCATCACTCGGGTTCAGTAACGCATAGCTTGCAGTGCAATCGCTCGGGTTCAGTTAGAGCCCAACGCCTCGCTCGGGTTCAGTTAGAGCCCAACGCCTCGCACCCGCGCACATGCGTGTACGAGAGACACGTGCATCGCTCGGCCCCGACCACCCACCGTAACCGGGAACACCCCGATATTTTCATCGCCTCGCTTCTACCACGGTTTTTTCTGTCATGGACGGCCCAAAGAATGTCATGCAGCTGCGTCTCCGGCCCGCCTAGGACGAAAAGCCCATTTTCTGTCATGATTTTTTGTCATAGAAGTAGGAGCCCACCACATCTATAATGATATCGGGTTTTGTCACAATTATTGTCATAGAAGTGTCATAAGTATGACAAATTTTTTTTCGTTTGGCTCAAAATGTCACAGATGTGTCTTTTTTTGTAGTGTGTGGTTGGTGAAGCCACCTTGCCCCGGGTCCTTCGTAGCACGTCCATCACTCCTTCGTTAAAATAAAATAATGAGTTCTGACACGCAAGTCATATAAGTGACAATCCCTTGGCCATTATGTCGTACTATGACGCGCAGGTCACTTATCGTTACATCATATAACCATCTCATAAATAAACTCATTATCATGACGAAGGTTGTACCACATCACATGCAACATGCAAAACCAAGTTAAACATCCTCTAATCAGGTTCGCAAATTTTAATTACGTGGCTTTTAGGGTTTCTGGATAACTCTAACTACCTACGTACACCATTAAAGCGATAATTCTTGTTGCTAGATTAACTTTTGGGGTGTCTGAGGGAAGATACTTAATTAAAAATCTCTATCCCCACACTAAACTTCGTCAATACACATGACCCCCTAGCAGGTCGAACATCTTCATCGCCCTCTCATTTTTGCGACCGTTCACTATTCTTGACTATGATGAAGCCCAGAGAACTGTTAGCAGATCATCGGCAGCCAGAGCCGATCGATTGTTTGAACTTTGTAAAAAAATCATCGTGTCGTCAATGAACTGAACCAAAGCAATACTCGAGGGAAGCATAGCAAGAACATCAAACCTTCACATCCACATGTGATCTAGATTGAAACCGGCATCTACTCCTAGAACAGCTCATGATGCCACTGTTTGCAAACATAGTAGAAAACAAAAAAAATCGCCCTACGATCAAACCAGGAACACTATGAATATGCATAACAGTTTAGATCGGATCATTACCAATTCTGAGTTGCAGTGAAGAAGAGTCAGTGTAGATTGTACTTGAAGTCCCTCAAACCGTCCATGACGATCCTCGAACAATTCACAATGATCCCTCGAACAAAAGACTGAAAGCACGACCTCTCTACAGTTTGCAAGCATGCAAGCTTCACAATCCGGTAGCGCTTCACTGTCCAGAGCTAATCACCAATGGAGAATTAGAGGGAGAAGAAGATAACCGCATAGGGATTCCCTATTATGAGGATTTAGAGAGAACTAGAAGATCTGGTCTAGATCAAACTAGACGAGAACTAGACCAAGAGATGACTAGAGGAGCCTTCAAAACTTATGTTCTAGGGGCTAACGACATCCCTCTATTTATATGTTGAGCCCTGAGGTCGCAACTTGGGGAGGGGGCATCCGCAAAGTCGGTTTGGAACACAAGGAGGAGTCCTTGCATTCCAGCATGGAACACCAAGGTTCCTGGTGTTTCCGGAAATGCCACGGACCTTGGCTTATGGCCCAGTACCAAACGCCAAGGACCCTGGCGTCTGGACCAGGACAAGACGCCAAGGAACCTGGCGTATGGCCCCTGTCCTTTGCAAAACCCCTTTTGCACTGATCTCAAGCCTCATGGGTCTTATCCCTTAGCCCTAGCCAACGTGTTCTCGCACCAGAACATTTCTAGAAATATCAGGAACTCTTTCAGAACTCTCTCAAAACTATTTCATATATTCCCAAAACTATTACAAGAATATTTTTCATAACTCTTGCTCCACTAACACTCAGCAGATTGTGATACCCTTAAGCTTGTGACCCTGTGGGTTCGGTAAAAATATAGACATGAATAATACCCGTTTCGTCCAATGGCTGATAGCGGGACCTTGGACATCCATATTGATCCCTATGAATACACGAATGACATTCAAGTGAACCTTTAGTGTCATGTGCTATTCCCTTTGCTCCGTGATACTTTACAAAACCCGAGGTGAGATATAACGGTATCCTCTTGAGTTATACACATGCTCACTATACTGTCTCCTTGTTACCGTTTTGTTCTTCTTTCTCATTAATATGTACCGACATTCCCGTGACATAGTCACCTGTGTATGGCCAGACAATGATGGATGCTGTCACACCGAGAGGGTCCTAAGAATATCTCTCCATCATCGGAGGAGCAAATTCAACTCTCGAGTTATTAGTCCCTTGTCAAACTTTCTGATGAACCCGTAAGTTGTCGTTATGATCACCGTGTTACATATGACATTTGAGCAACCCCAAAGTTCATCGTACGATAAGAAGTGACTATGATACTCTCATGGTCTAAGAAAATAAATCACATATTAACACTTCATGTTATAATAATTGACTTCTGACATCTCAAAGTATAACAAACAAGATTGGGTCAATTCAATATGACCGTTCTTCCAACATCATACTCTCAATGTTGTTTTAGGAATATCATTACACTTAACAATATCTTAAGATCTGGAAAACGTGATCACTAACAACAGTTTTACTAATCTTAGAGACAAGACTAGGAATCTTATTTTATCGTTTATCAGTCCACACGTGCGAGTTTTTCACCGAATCACATATCCTAGGATCATAACAGTTATAACATAGAATATAAACTCTCAGTTATGAACATAGAAATATAATAATACAATAGTATTGCCTGTAGTGCATATTTCCAATAGTTGGGCCTCATTGAGTTGCGTCAACACAACATTGTTTAACTTTTTGCTAGAGGCGTGCTACCTCCTCTCCACACCGCTGGAAGACACCAGCTTGCTACATGAGCTCCTTCTTCAGCGCTTCGAGCTCATACTGAAGCACTCCTTGCTGGTCCTTACTCCTCCACATCTCACCGCAAAATACGTGACATTCCTCCCGCTCCTTCTGAAGGGAGGCTTCAAGGTCATGCTTTGATGTGGCCAAATCATCCAGCTCGCCCTTAGCAGCCCGCATGGTTTCCTCTGCCTTTGTGCGAGCCTTCTGGCCTCATCTATGTCACATCGGATAGTAGTTGCCTCCTCAGTGGCTAACAAAATGTGGGTAACTCCTGTTAACTAAACAAAAATCGTGAAGTTCATAATTTCTCGAAATGACATATGTGTAACAATCAGAACCACCTTAATTTAACAAAAGCAAACATGATGTGATCAACAATAAGCCTGGTAGTCCCCACATCGACTTATGGACACGCCAAACATTTTTGTCGAACCGAAGATGATAAACCAAGTGAATCCGTATTATGATAATTATAATGAAAATTATGATATCTGGATTTCAATGTACAAACCAATGCACAATTTTTAATTCAATAAACATGTAGGCATCTCATTTGCACCAAATCAAACCAAGTGAATCTGGACGACCATGTTAGGTAATCAAATCATGCGTAAAAGTATAATGAACACCATTTTTGGTTCTTCAAATTATTAAACCCAACATGCAAGCCACATTTTCTATGCTCTAGAAGTTTCCATGAATATGACTGCCTAATATAAACTAGAAATCGCTATAAAATATTTGTTAGGTTGTCTATAATTTATAAATCGCTATCATAATATTCAATATTAATATATATATATATATATATATATATATATGAACACACGCATGTATATATAAATGTGTATACACTACATTGTTTATGCAATATTAGAAAAATAAATATGAAAGATTGTCTTAACAATAAAGAATTTTTTTGGTCCATCATAAATTTTTTCATTTTGTAGATTTAAAATTTTCACAATTGCATACCAATGAATAAGTGATAAATTTTTTTTTATGTGGCTAAGTGATAAAAAATATTAATTACAACTATAATATGGTATACTTAGTTTAAAATAAATATAAAAGTTTAATATGAAAAACAATTGTTTTACATCGCCCCGGGCCCAAAAATACTTTGGACCGGTTCTGCGAGTTGGACCCGAACGCCAAGGAGTTTATCTCGAGTTGGATGATTAGTAGGTGGGGGAGAGGAATGAAGTGCATCGACCTAGCATACTCCTCTGCCGAAGCATTTCTCCATAAAGTTGTCAGATGGCTTTAAATATCAGAATGAATACATGATATGGGTGCACGAATCTCCAACCAAGATGGAAGGCTCAGCCATGCGCGGGATATCCCGCGCATGGTAGAATCACTTTTCTCCATTATACTGTTACTCAAATCAATGTTGCCCAAACCAACTCATCACTCGCAAAAGAAAAAGGAAAAAAAGCAAACAAACTACCCCAGGCCGTTGCTTGCGAAAATTGCCGGAAAAGTGCGGGAAGGAATGGAATTGGGGCCACGCGCTTTCCCCCCATTGGCGGCGGTTGCGAAATCCATTGCTCGCTCCAATGGACGGACACAAGGCCGCCGCTCGCGCGCAGGAGCCCTCCCTCCTGCAGCCAGCAACCAGTAGTACTGACTTTTCACCCCATACATGCCAACTGTGAATTTCTTTCTTTTTCAACAAGCAAGTCGAACGATACTACTACTTGCACAGTGAATTACCCGTAAAAAACCTACACAGTGAATTGGAACAAGTGGTGGACGTAACAAACATTTAACAGAAAAGTATGCCACTTGGGCTCTCCCTGATTCGGCGAATCCCCCGATCTGGTGCATCCCACGCCTATATAAATACACATTGCACACCACCGGTTCATCCGGCTCCCATCTCCATGATAACCCCCAAGTATAGGGGATCGCAACAGTTTTCGATAAGTAAGAGTGTCGAACCCAACAAGGAGCTAAAGGCAGAACAAATATTCCCTAAAGTTCTATCGACCACCGATACAACTCTACACACGCTTGACGTTCGCTTTACCTAGAACAAGTATGAAACTAGAAGTACTTTGTAGGTGTTTTTGGATAGGTTTGCAAGGTAATAAAGAGCGCGTAAATAAAACGTAGGGGCTGTTTAGATAAAGACACAACTAAATTAGTTTTAGTAAAGAGCTTTGTGTTACGAGAAAGTTATTTGTCCCTAGGCAATCGATAACTAGACCGGTAATCATTATTGCAATTTTATTTGAGGGAGAGGCATAAGCTAACATACTTTCTCTACTTGGATCATATGCACTTATGATTGGAACTCTAGCAAGCATCCGCAACTACTAAAGATCATTAAGGTAAAACCCAACCATAGCATTAAAGCATCAAGTCCTCTTTATCCCATACGCAAACAACCTACTTACTCGGGTATATGCTTCTGTCACTCACACCACCCACCATAAGCAAATCATGAACATATTGCAAACCCTACAGCGGGAATCCCTCACGCTTGCCGACACAGAGAGCACCATAGGACAACAGCAATAATAAAACATGCAACTCAAACCAATCACGATCATCAAATAACCCATAGGACAAAACGAATCTACTCAAACATCATAGGATAGCCATACATCATTGGGAAATATTGAGCACCATGTTTAAGTTGAGATTACAGTGGGTAAAAGAGAGGTTACACCGTTGCATAGAGGGGGGAAGAGTTGGTGATGATGGCGGTGAAGTTGTTGGTGAAGATTGTGGTGATGATGCTGGCCCCGGTGGCACTCCGGTGCCACCAGAAGCGAGGGGGAGAGAGCCCCCTGCTCCTTCTTCTTCCTTGACCTCCTCCCTAGATGGGAGAAGGGTTTTCCCTCTGGTCCTTGGTCTCCATGGCGTGGGAGGGGCGAGAGCCCCTCCGAGTTTGGATCTGTCTCTCTGTCTCTCTCTATTTCTGCGTTCTCTCTGGCTGCCCTTTCACCGTTTCATATATATATGGAGATCCGTAACTCCGATTGGACTGAAATCTTCGCCATGATTTTTTCCTAAAAATTAGCTTTCTTGCGGTCGAAGAAGGGCATTAACCGCCTTACGGGGGGCCCACGAGGGTCAGGGGCGCGCCCCCTGCCTCGTGCCCCCCTCGGGAATCGTCTCGTGTGGATTTTTCTTCCCATATTCTCCGAATATTCCAAAAATAATCTCCGTCCATTTTTATCCCGTTTGGACTCCGTTTGATATGGATATTCTGCGAAACAAAAAACATGCAACAAACAGGAACTGGCATTGGGCACTGGATCAATATGTTAGTCCCAAAAAATAGTATAAAAAGTTGCCAAAAGTATATGAAAGTTGTAGAATATTGGCATGGAACAATCAAAAATTATAGATACGACCGAGACATATCAGCATCCCCAAGCTTAATTCCTGGTCGTCCTCGAGTAGGTAAATAATAAAAAGATAATTTTTGATGTGGAATGCTACCTAGCATAATCTTGATCACATATCTAATCATGGCATGAATATTAAGACACGAGTGATTCAAAGCAATAGTCTATCATTTGACATTAAAACAATAATACTTCAGGCCTACTAATAAAGCAATCATGTCTTTTCAAAATAATATGGCCAAAGAAAGTTATCCCTACAAAATCATATAGTCTGTCTATGCTCCATCTTCACCACACAAAATATTCAAATCATGCACAACCCCGATGACAAGCCAAGCAATTGTTTCATACTTTTGATGTTCTCAAACCTTCTCAACTTTCACGCAATACATGAGCGTGAGCCATGGATATAGCACTATAGGTGGAATAGAATATGATGGTGGAGGTTGTGTGGAGAAGACAAAAAGGAGAAGATAGTCTCACATCAACTAGGCGTATCAACGGGCTATGGAGATGCCCATCAATAGATATCAATGTGAGTGAGTAGGGATTGCCATGCAACGGATGCACTAAGAGCTATAAGTGTATGAAAGCTCAGACTGAAAACTAAGTGGGTGTGCATCCAAATTGCTTGCTCATGAAGACCTCGGGCGTTTGAGGAAGCCCATCATACGAATATACAAGCCAAGTTCTATAATGAAAATTCCCACTAGTATATGAAAGTGATAACTCAAGAGTCTCTCTATATGAAGAACATGGTGCTACTTTGAAGCACAAGTGTGGTAAAAGGATAGTAACATTGCCCCTTCTCTCTTTTTCTCTCATTTTTTTGGTCCTTCTTTTTTCGTCCGGAGTCTCATCCCGACTTGTGGGGTAATCATAGTCTCCATCATCCTTTCCTCACTGGGGAATGCTCTAATAATGATGATCATCACACTTTTATTTACTTAAAACTCAATATTACAACTCAATACTAGAACAAAGATATGACTCTATATGAATGCCTTCGGTGGTGTACCGGGATGTGTAATGATCTAGCATAGCAATGACATCAAAAAACGGACAAGCCATGAAAACATCATGCTAGCTATCTTACGATCATGCAAAGCAATGTGACAATGAATGCTCAAGTCATGTATATGATGATGATGGAAGTTGCATGGCAATATATCTCGGAATGGCTATGGAAATGCCATGATAGGTAGGTATGGTGGCTGTTTTGAGGAAGGTATATGGTGGGTTTATGGTACCGACGAGAGTTGCGCGGTAGTAGAGAGGCTAGAAATGGTGGAAGGGTGAGAGTGCGTATAATCCATGGACTCAACATTAGTCATAAAGAACTCACATACTTATTGCAAAAATCTATTAGTCATCGAAACAAAGTACTACGCACATGCTCCTAGGGGGATAGATTGGCAGGAAAAGACCATCGCTCGTCCCCGACCGCCACTCATAAGGAAGACAATCAATAAATAAATCATGCTCCGACTTCATCACATAACGGTTCACCATACATGAATTCTACAGGAATCACAAACCTCAACACAAGTATTTCTACTAATCCACAACTACCGACTAGCATGACTCTAATATCACCATCTTTATATCGCAAAACTATTGCAAGGAATCAAACATATCATATTCAGTGACCTACAAGTTTTATGTAGGATTTTATGACTAACCATGTGAATGACTAGTTCCTGTCATCTCTCTAAATAGATATAAGTGAATCAAGAGAGTTTAAGTCTTTCTACAAAAGATATGCCCACACTCTAACAAATATAAGTGTAGCAAAAGAGCATTCTACAAATGGCGGTTTTCTATGTAAAGAGAAACATGCAATCCAAACTTCAAATGATATAAGTGAAGCACATGAAGCATTCTATAAAGCCATACTCAAAAGATTTAAGTGAAGTGCAAAGAGAATTCTATAAATCAACCAAGGACTATCTCATACCAGCATGGTTCATAAAATAAAAATGAAAACTAAATGCAAAAGACGCTCCAAGATTGCACATATCGCATGAACGAAACGAATCTGAAAACATATTTGTACTTGTTAAAGAAAGAGGGGATGCCTTCCGGGGCATCCCCAAGCTTAGACACTTGAGTCTCCTTGAATATTTACTTTGGGTGCCTAGTGCATCCCCAATCTTGAGCTCTTTCCTCTCTTCCTTCTTCTCATATCGAGACCTTCTCGATCATCGAACATTTCATCCACACAAAACTTCAACAGAAAACTCGGTAAGATCCGTTAGTATAATAAAGCAAATCACTACTCTAAGTACTATTGCAAACCAATTCATATTTTGTTTTTTCATTGTAGCTACTGTAATATAAAATTTTCATGGCCTAATCCATTGATATAAATCGATAGTTTCATCAAAACAAGCAAACTATGCATCAAAAACAGAATCTGTCTAAAACAGAACAATATGTAATAATCTGAACATTCACCATACCTATGGTACTCCAAAAATTCTACAAAAATTATGAAAAATAAACAATTTGTATAGAAAGACAATGCAAAATGTTTCAGAACTGTTTGACGTTCTAGTAAAAAAATGTAAAATCACGCACTACAGCCAAAGTTTCTGTCCTGCACCGTGCAAACCAACAAGCAAAGTAAACATCCTAAAGGGAAATCTTGGCACATTATTTTTATAATACAATGGAATTGTACAAGGGCATAATTATTTTTGTTGAAAAGTTTCTGTAATTAAGATTCACAAAGTTTCCATGGGCATGAGCAAAGTTCAAGGACGTCCCCCACTTTCACAATGCTCGTCTATCTCACTTTCACTTCTCTTTTTGAAAAGTTGGGTTCCCCTCATTAGTTTTTTGTTTTTAATATATATAAAAGCACACATCAGAAATAAATGACTCCCTAAAACTTCCGGGTTGTCTCCCTGGTAGCGCTTTCTTTAAAGCCATTAAGCTAGGGATATAGTGCTCAAGTAATGGATCCACCCGGATCCCAATGTATATCAAAGCCAATTTCAATTAACAATGATTCGTAATTTAGTAGTGAGCACAAAGTAACATATATCACGCAACAATGAAGTCTAACTCTCTTCCTATGCATCGGCATGTCATACAAGAACAATTCATGCACACAAAGTAAAGGCCAAGGCATAGTATAAACAGTTTCTTGCAATTTTATTATGTTGGAAACATAGAGAGGTGGAGATATAGTTCCTCTCTCATAATAATGGAAAGTAGGAGAAGAAAGCACATGCATATTACATTCATCAAAATCATCATGTGCAACAGTAAAAAGGCAACCCATCAATATAATCCTTAATAAGTGCAAACTTCTCCGATATAGTGTAGTCGGGAGAATTCAAAAATATAATAGGACTATCATGCGTGGGTGCAATAGCAACAATTTCATGTTTAACATAAGGAACTATAGCAAGTTCATATCCATAAGCATAATTCATATTGGCATCTTGGTCACAGGCATAGCAAGCATCATCAAAAAGGGATATTTCAAGAGAATCAATGGGATCATGACAATCATCATAGCAATCATTCTTCGGTAAGCACAAAGGGAAATTAAACAATGTATGAGTTGAAGAGTTACTCTCGTTAGAAGGTGGGCACGGGTAGCTAATCCTCTCTTCCTCCTTTTATTCTTCACTCTCCTCATCATCTTTTTCATCCAATGATCTCACAGTTTCATCAATTTCTTCTTCCATAGACTCCTGCAAAATATTAGTCTCTTCTTGGACAGCGGAGGATTCCTCAATATATGGTTTAACAAAGGCATTAGAAGCATAATTATCATAACAATATTCAAGTATGGCAAAATTTTCAGATTTGTAAAGAGTAGCATCATACTTTTCAATCAAACAAGCAATTTCATAAGCACCCTTAAAAGCAACAAACTCTTCAATTTGCTGAACATCATAGTAATTATAAACACCCTTAGCATAAGAAGATACGATTCCATTATCACTAAACAAACATTGGTAGGGAAGGTGTTTCTTAGGGTCTTCAGAAAAACAAGTAATATCATATATTTCACATAAATTCCAAGCAAAGCATTGCAAACGATGAATTTGATCCAGTAAACGTTTCCCTTTTTTTAGATATGCGGTGCCGCACATAACAAGCATGCTCATCTAAAGATTTGCCCTCAACTAAGCTAGTTGGGGTTTCAGCACGAGCACATAGGGATCGAAGATGATCCAAGTAATAAGCTTCAGGAGTGTGATAGATTTTGAGTGGTTCTTCAACCATTGGTTCAGTAGGTACAACTAATTTTTTTTGGTATTTTGCGTTTCCTACCCATAACTATAGATAGAAAACAACTAAGAACAACAAATAAAAATTACTTAGTGATAGAGCAAACAAGCACACACGAGAATATTCACCACACGCTATGACTCCCCAGCAATGGCGCCAGAAAAAGGTCTTGATAACCCACAAGTATAGGGGATCGCAACAGTTTTCGATAAGTAAGAATGTCGAACCCAACGAGGAGCTAAAGGCAGAACAAATATTCCCTCAAGTTCTATCGACCACCGATACAACTCTACACACGCTTGACGTTCGCTTTACCTAGAACAAGTATGAAACTAGAAGTACTTTGTAGGTGTTTTGGATAGGTTTGCAAGGTAATAAAGAGCACGTAAATAAAACGTAGGGGCTGTTTAGATAAAGACACAACTCAATTAGTTTTAGTAAAGAGCTTTTTGTTACCATAAAGTTATTTGTCCCTAGGCAATCGATAACTAGACCGGTAATCATTATTGTAATTTTATTTGAGGGAGAGGCATAAGCTAACATACTTTTTCTACTTGGATCATATGCACTTATGATTGGAACTCTAGCAAGCATCCGCAACTACTAAAGATCATTAAGGTAAAACCCAACCATAGCATTAAAGCATCAAGTCCTCTTTATCCCATATGCAAACAACCTACTTACCCGGGCATATGCTTCTGTCACTCACGCCACCCACCATAAGCAAATCATGAACATATTGCAAACCCTATAGAGGGAATACCTCATGCTTGCGCGACACGGAGAGCACCATAGGACAACACCAATAATAAAACATGCAACTCAAACCAATCACGATCATTAAATAACCCATAGGACAAAACAGATCTACTCAAACATCATAGGATAGCCATACATCATTGGGAAATAATATATAGCATTGAGCACCATGTTTAAGTAGAGATTACAGCGGGTAAAAGAGATGTTACACCACTGCATAGAGGGGGGAAGATTTGGTGATGATGGCGGTGAAGTTGTTGGTGAAGATTGTGGTGATGATGCTGGCCCCCAGTGGCACTCCGGCGCCACCGGAAGCGAGGGGGAGAGAGCCCCCCTCCTCCTTCTTCTTCCTTGACCTCCTCCCTAGATGGGAGAAGGGTTTCCCCTCTGGTCCTTGGTCTCCATGGCATGGGAGGGGCGAGAGCCCCTTCGAGATTGGATCTGTCTCTCTTTCTCTCTCTGTTTCTGCGTTCTCTCTGGTTGCCCTTTCACCGTTTCGTATATATATGGAGATCCGTAACTCCGATTGGACTGAAATCTTCGCCGTGATTTTTTCCTAAAAATTAGCTTTCTTGCGGCTGAAGAAGGGCATTAACCGCCTTATGGGGGGCCCACGAGGGTCAGGGCGCACCCAGGGAGGTGGGGTGCGCCCCCTACCTCGTGCCCCCCTCGAGAACCGTCTCGCGTGAATTTTTCTTCCCATATTCTCCGAATATTTCAAAAATAATCTCCATCCGTTTTTATCCTGCTTGGAATCCGTTTGATATGGATATTCTGCAAAACAAAAAACATGCAACAAACAGGAACTGGCACTGGGCACTGGATCAATATGTTAGTTGATACGTCTCCAACGTATCTATAATTTATGATTGCTCCATGCTATATTATCTTCTGTTTTGGACATTATTGGGCTTTATTATTCACTTTTATATTGTTTTTGGGACTAACCTATTAACCGGAGGCCTAGCCCAGAATTGATGTTTTTTTTTGCCTATTTTAGGGTTTCGAAGAAAAGGAATATCAAACGGAGTCCAAACGGAACAAAACCTTTGGGAACGTGATTTTTGGAACGAACAAGATACAGGAGACTTGGACCCTAGGTCAAGCAACCAACAGGGAGGCCACGAGGTTGGGGGCGCGCCTACCCCCCTAGGCGCGCCCTCCACCCTCGTGGGCTCCCTGTTGCTCCACCGATGTACTCCTTCCTCCTATATATACCTACGTACCCCCAAACGATCAGATACAGAGCCAAAACCCTAATTCCACCGCCGTAACTTTCTGTATCCATGAGATCCCATCTTGGGGACTGTTCCGGAGCTCTGCCGGAGGGGGCATCGATCACGGAGGGCTTCTACATCAACACCATAACCCTTCCGATGAAGTGTGAGTAGTTTACCTCGGACCTTCGGGTCCATAGTTATTAGCTAGATGGCTTCTTCTCTCTTTTTGGATCTCAATACAAAGTTCGCCCCCTCTCTTGTGGAGATCTATTCGATGTAATCTTCTTTTGCGGTGTGTTTGTTGAGACCGATGAATTGTGGGTTTATGATCAAGTTTATCTATGAACAATATTTGAATCTTCTCTAAATTCTTTTATGTATGATTGGTTATCTTTGCAAGTCTCTTCGAATTATCAGTTTGGTTTGGCCTACTAGATTGATCTTTCGTGCAATGGGAGAAGTGCTTAGCTTTGGGTTCAATCTTGCGGTGTCCTTTCCCAGTGACAGTAGGGGCAGCAAGGCATGTATTGTATTGTTTCCATCGAGGATAACAAGATGGGGTTTTCATCATATTGCATGAGTTTATCCCTCTACATCATGTCATCTTGCTTAAGGCGTTACTCTGTTCTCTTGAAGTTAATACTCTAGATGCATGCTGGATAGCGGTCGATGTGTAGAGTAATAGTAGTAGATGCAGGCAGGAGTCGGTCTACTTGTCTCGAACGTGATGCCTATATACACGATCATACTTAGATATTCTCATAACTATGCTCAATTCTGTCAATTGCTCAACAGTAATTTGTTCACCCACCGTAAAATACTTATGCTCTTGATAGAAGCCACTAGTGAAACCTATGGCCCCCGGGTCTATCTTCATCATATTAATCTTCAACACTTAGTTATTTTCATTGCCTTTTATTTTACTTTGCATCTTTATCATAAAAATACCAAAAATAGTATCTTATCATATCTATCAGATCTCACTCTCATAAGTGACCCTGTAGGGATTGACAACCCCTTATCGCGTTGGTTGTGAGGATTTATTTGTTTTGTGCAGGTGCGAGGGACTCGCGTGTAGCCTCCTACTGGATTGATAGCTTGGTTCTCAAAAACTGAGGGAAATACTTACGCTACTTTGCTGCATCACCCTTTCCTCTTCAAGGGAAAGCCAACGCAGTGCTCAAGAGGTAGCAATAAGGTTTATTCCTTTCAAGTCTCCTGCAAGCAAGTTGGTTTTCTTATTATGGATCTTCGATCTTTTGCTTGTGATCTATTTAAATGTTACTTTAATCTCTGGGGCAACGGGGGGGCTAATTGGGTTAGAGAGCTTAAGATCTAGCAGAAAGAATGTGATGCAGAATGGATTCTGGTTAGTCCAACTAAGCGTCGATCATCCCTAGGTCTCTTGGCCATGCATAAACCTCCTACTAGATCTTCTATCAAATCGGCAGACTTGGCTAAGAAGAAACTTTATTTTGCGACTTGTGAACAATACTCAGCATGCAAAGGTTATAGATATCCTGCAATGCAGAAATGTATTGATGCGATCATAGATGGAGATTATGAGGTTTCTGCTCATGAGTGTGTTGTCATCCGGCAGTCTCCTCCCATGGACTTGCATTGGACGGTGGCTCGACCACCCATTGTGTTTGGTACGGTTGCACCGTTGCCGGAGTTGGGCAGGCTGGCGAACCCCATGCCGGAGAGCATTCTGGAGTCTTTGGAATAGATTCCCGTGCATGACAGTGATCTATCCGCGTGAATCGCGGAGGCGGGATTGATATCTATTCAAACTGATCAATTAGTTATTATCCCTATGCAATGTGAGATCCTACCGGGAGATGGCTCATCATTGAGAATAGTCCAATTTCCGGTGGGCCTTCTAGCCTCTCTAGCCCGAGCCCAATGCCCATTGCTCACGATATTCCTACCTATCAAGAGGCTGCTCGGCAATTTGAAGAAATGGTTGATGACATGGTGGACCGCATTGTTACTTGCACTATTTGTTCTCAGAGGGGCCACATGTCATCTGCCTGTGGAATTCGAGCGGTCTGCACGGCTTGCTCTCGCCCGGGTCACTCTAGGAAGGATTGCAATGATTCCATGTGCTCCAATGGATTGGTTTGGAAGCCAATTTCTCAGCAACAAAATACGAGTATTTTGGAATCCTCTGCCTGTCATGGGAAGGGAGCCGGAGTTATTGGGATAGATTCTCCGGTCGCATCATCGCTGCCCACATTCTTGCAAGCTCCCTCTCCTCCCTCCCAAGAAAACCTGTCGGAGTAATTGGACACGGATACCCTGAAGACGGCAAGACGATATTTCAAGACATCGGGGCTAGCAAAGCCCCTTAGTCCGACTGTTGGCTGCTGACTGCTCCACCAGGCCGATTGCTGGCTGCCGACTGCTGGCTGCCGACTGCTGGCTGCTGACTGCTCCACCAGGCCGACTGCTGGCTGTCGACTGCTCCACCAGGCCGACTGCTGGCTGTCGACTGCTCCACCAGGCCGACTGCTGGCTGCCGACTGCTCCACCAGGCCAACTGCTGGCTGCCGACTACTCCACCAGGCCGACTGCTGGCTGCCGACTCCTCCGCCAGGCCGACTACCCGAAGTCAACTGCAGTCTGACGAGACACCGACGGGACGACCATACCGCGACGTCATCTACAGTGTACCGTGTCCCCTGGGTACTGATTTATAAAGTACCCCAGGGGACAAGCACGACATGCACCATGCCACTAGCCATGCCTACATAGCTTGGCTTGTAAGCTACCTAAGGTAGCTTACAACCAAAGCCACTACCACCCATGCCAACTCCTATATATATAGGCACACATCCATCCATCAGGGGATGGACACACTCACGCACACACACAAGCTAGCTAGCTAGCTAGCAAGAGAGCTAGCTAGCAATCCATCCATCCACTCCTACGGGCAAGCACGCCCAAGCACACCCATTCGGCCAAGAGCAACGGCCACCATGCCACATGCATATACGACGCCAGATGCCTATGGCACTGACCTCAGATACAGCTCCAGGATGTACCAGATATACCAGATATACTCAGACATGCAGGAGTAGGGGTGTTATCTCTCCAGAGAGCCCTGAACCTGGGTAAACTAGCGCGTGATACCCGCATACCCGTCCCTGGATATTCCGGCAGCAGTCTTGCCCTCACACGAAGCCACCTTATGGCATATGTCGTCTTGCACCCCCCGTGAGAATACCACGACATTTGGCACCCACCGTGGGGCGGTACTATGCTACCGCGCTGCTGCTGGTTTCGCAGTCCGGGCGGGACCATCTTCGCCATCACCACCGCGGCGTCGCGCCGTCTCTCCGGTAGAATTCGGGGGCACGACATCGACCCGCCCCCGGAGCGGCCGCGCGGGATGGCGCTTCCTCGTCGGCGGCCTCGCCATCTTCGTCACCTCCCTGGAGGCGCTGGGGGGCTCGACATCAGCACGCCCCCGGCGCGCCCGTCCGGTGCGGCGCGCCCTCGTTTTTCACCTCCGTCTGCATGCACCACGGCACCTCGCTCCGCCCAGGGCCGCGCAACCGCTCCCCTCTGCGGCGCCTCGCTCCGGCCAGCCGTGCCACCCTACGCGTCGTTCTGCTCGCGAGCTCGCGGACGCTCTGCTCCAGTCTCTCCTTCGTTCTTCTTTTTTACACTAGTACAAGCAAAAGCAAAAGCTTCCGTCAAAGAAAAGCGCCCACGCCGCAGCCTTGCCACCACCTACTGCGCGTACACTACTCGTATAGTATTAGCCGCCGGCCATGCAATGCTCGTACAGTGGCGTACAGTGGCCAGACACAACACAGACAGCGCATGCGCGCACCCATGCCTGCGGGTCCTGCTCGCACACTGCTCCGCACGTTCGCGTGCGCCCCACCGCTCAGCCAGCGCTGCTCCTTGCCTTCCCTCCATCACGCGGCTAGCGGTGTGCTCGGCTGCTCCGCTTGCTGCCGCCGCTAGCCTGTACATCGCTCCCCGTGGGCCGGCTCCCCGCCGAGCCCTCACGCGCCTGCCGGGTCTGCCTCTGCTCCGGGCCGACTCCACCCCCGTGTGTGCGCACGCTCGCACTGCCCCGGGCCGGCTGCCGGCTCGCCGCTCCTCCGGTCCGCCCCGCCAGCCGGCCGGGTTGCCGCCGCCTCCGCGGGCTACACCCGTCGGGTGCTGCCGTGGCCGCCTGCTCCGCTGCTAGCTTCCGCGCTGGCCGGCCTCCTGGCGCACCTCCCCGGGCCGCTTGCCGCGTCGCCGCATCCCGCCTCTGTTCCGACCGCGCCCGCCTCACGCGCGTGCCGGCTCCCGCGCCCTTCGCCCGCGTCCGTGCCCACCCGGCCGTGCCGGGCCGACTCCACCCGTGGCCGCCTGCTCGCCGCTACAGCCGGTCCCGGCCGCGCTGCCCGCCGTCTCGCGCCGCAGCCGGCCGCCTGCCCGGCTCACGCCTCGGCTGCACTCTGTAGCACACCCGGCCTCTGTTACCTCGCCATGCCTCGCGCCTCCGCAGCTTCGTCACTCGGCGTTGCCTGCCCTAGTCGGCGCCGCGTTGCGTGCCCGGCTCCCTCCCGCGCCGTCGCCGCGCCTCCTGGGCGTCCGGCTGCCCCGCAGTCGGCTTCCGCCGCGCGCACAGGGTCGCCTCTGCCTGCGCTCGGGTGTCCCGCGCCCGCCGGCTCCCGCCATAGCCGGCTGCCAGTCGCGGCCGACTGCCATAAGAAGTGGGCTGGCTGCCCAAATTCGGGCTGAAAGAGAAAAGAAAGAAAGTGGCCGGGTGGTGGCGTCCAACTGCTCGCATACAGTCGGACAAAGAAAGAAAAGTCAAGCCGCCGGGTTGTGGCGTCCGACTACTCGCATGCAGTCGCACAAAGAAAGAGAAGTCAAGCCAGCTACTAGAAAAAAAGAGGAGAGAAAGAGTCGGCTGGGACAAAGAGAAGAAAAGAAAAGAAAACGTCCGGATGACCCGTCCGCCTGCTTCCCCACTCGGACGGTCAGTCGTGATCCGCGCTGCCGGCTGTGCCAAACCAGCCGGACTGCCTCCTGCTCCGACAACACACCCAGCAAGTGCGCTGACGCGTCCCCGCGAAGAAGAAGACGAAGTAGTTGCCGGGAGATCCGGTCCGACTGCTCAGCAGTTGGCCCAGATCTCGGGGGCTACACCCAGCGGGTGCGCTGACGCGCCCCCGCGAAGAAGAAGACAAAGTAGTTGCCGGGAGATCCGGCCCGACTGCTCAGCAGTCGGCCCAGATCTCGGGGGCTACACCCAGCGGGTGTGCTAACGTGCCCCCGCGAAGAAGAAGACAAAGTAGTTGCCGGGAGATCCGGCCTGACTGCTCAGCAGTCGGCCCAGATCTCGGGGGCTACACCCAGCAGGTGCGCTGACGCGCCCCCGCGAAGAAGAAGACAAGATAGTTGCCGGAAGATCTGGCCCCACTGCTCAGCAGTCGACCCGAATCTCGGGGGCTACACCCAGTGGGTGCGCTGGAGCGCCCCCACGGAAAATTGCAAACAAGAGAAGAGTTTTGTCCGGTTGTCAGCAGCCGGTAGAAAAGGAAAAAGAAGATCGGCGCTGCAAGATGCATCGCCGCCTGACCGGTCGAGCCTGGCCGGCCGGGACCCCTTCGAGCACCCGGAGGCTCAACCTCCGTCTCGACTACATGAAAATCAGTGTGAGGTCCTCACCCGCATATTTTTTGCACCGCAAGAGCACGGATAACCCCGAGCCATCCTCGGGGGCTATCTCCGCATTTTATTATAGTTGCATCACTGTTCACCCCAGCGCCAGCCAGAGTTGGCCCAGGGGCTGGCCGCTTGGCCTGAGACGTTAGTTCCCGCAGACAGCTTAGTACCGTGCGCGATACCAAAGGCCCACTCTTAGTCACAGACCGCAGAGTGGCTGTCTGACTAGCAAGAGTGAACGCTGGAGGCCACCCACGCGAAAAATGTCCGGGAAGAAAAACGGATCGGGCGATCCGGCCGTTTCCTTTACAAGTATCTACTCGGTTGAATCTGCTCCCAGACTCTGAGTACTGTACACTCCACTTCGCGGCCCACTCTCAGCCACAGACCGCAGAGCGGCTGTCCGGCAAGAAAGAGCACAAGCCAAAAAGCGGAGGGAACACGAAAAAGATTAAGGGGGCTCGGACGAAACCGAGTCGACACCCTCCGCATAAAACCTGCAATGCTAAAAGCAAACATGTGATATATCTGTGTGGACTAACTTTGTCTTTTTCATGATCATTTCTATGAACACTCGTCAAAAAACCTCCGCCCAACTTTGCCAAGTTGCCCGGAGGCTTGGGGGCTACTTTCGGAGTAATTGGACACGGATACCCCGAAGACGGCAAGACGATATTTCAAGACATCGGGGCTAGCAAAGCCCCTCAGTCCGACTGCTGGCTGCTGACTGCTCCACCGTTCCGACTGCTGGCTGCTGACTGCTCCACCAGGCCGACTGCTGGCTGCCGACTGCTGGCCGCTGACTGCTCCACCAGGCCGATTGCTGGCTGCCGACTGCTCCACCAGGCCGACTGCTGGCTGTCGACTGCTCCACCAGGCCGACTGCTGGCTGCCGACTGCTCCACCAGGCCGACTGCTGGCTACCGGCTCCTTCGCCAGGCCGACTGCCCGAAGTCAAATGCAGCCTGACGAGACACCGACGGGACGACCATACCACGACGTCATCTACAGTGTACCGTGTCCCCTGGGTACTGATTTATAAAGTACCCCTGGGGACAAGCACGACATGCACCATGCCACTAGCCATGCCTACATAGCTTGGCTTGTAAGCTACCCAAGGTAGCTTACAACCAAAGCCACTACCACCCATGCCAACTCCTATATATATAGGCACACATCCATCCATCAGGGGATGGACACACTCACGCACACACACAAGCTAGCTAGCTAGCAATCCATCCATCCACTCCTACGGGCAAGCATGCCCAAGCACACCCATTCGGCCAAGAGCAACGGCCACCATGCCACATGCATATATGACACCAGATGCCTATGGCACTAACCTCAGATACAGCTCCAGGAGCACTCTGTACCAGATATACCACATATACTCAGACATGCAGGAGTAGGGGTGTTATCTCTCCGGAGAGCCCCGAACCTGGGTAGACTAGCGCGTGATACCCGCATACCCGTCCCTGGATATTCCGGCAGCAGTCTTGTCCTCACACGAAGCCACCTTGTGGCATATGTCGTGTTGCACCCCCCGTGAGAATACCACGACAAAACCCTAGATCGGCCTTTCCATCTCCATCCATGGCGAACTACGAGCTCGATCCTCGGCACTTTGTGCCTGTTGGGCACCACATCATTGATGGTGGCGACCGTCGTCTTCCTCGCACCTTCTTCACACCTTCAGCGTGTCCGCCTCGTCTCCGTGAGGATTACATGGTGGCTGAGGTGATGCCCGCTCCGGAGGGTCCGCTCAGGCCGATTCGCGAGGAGATTGTCCAATTCCTTCAAAATAGAGGTATAATGGTTCGCTCTGCTCAGCTGTGGTTTCATGGGGTCGGTCTGTTCCAAGTTAGAGATCCAACTGTCAGATATTCTCTAGTGCAACATGCTCCCTTCCCGATTGGCAATGATCGATTTGTTAGATTTATGAAGCATGACGAGGGGGAAATTTTTAAGGGGACTCATGGTTTCTGCAATGGTTGGATAATGTTTATTGGCATTCCTCTAGATTATCGCACTACTGAGTTCATCTCCCAAGCGGTAGGTACTTTTGGGAAGTTTATCTCCTTGGACAGTGAAGATCCATACTTGGTGAGAACTTTGGTTGAGGCTAGTTTCCCTGACACGCCTCTGGTTCCACGTGATGTGGTTTTTGGTGATTATGTTGAGTGGGGTGGAGCACAAGTTTCCTGGATTGCAGCGTGCTATGTTTGATCTGGGTGTAGATTTTGCCGATCAGATGCCAAACGATGAGGACCCAATGCCATTAGATGGTAATCCTCATCCTTTACCCGGGAATTTAGTACTTGATAATCTGCCATTTGTGTTGCCTCCTTATCCTATGTTGGGATGGAACGATGCTCTTGTTGTTGCTCCTCATCAGCCCGAGAACAATGCTGACGCTGGTTGGGGCCATGCCCTTTGGGAAGAAAATGAGGCAGAGATTTAACAACCTCCACAACCTGCAGCGCCAGAGCAAGACCAGGTTTCCATTGTCATTGATCAGCCAGAGGGATCAGTTTCCGTGGAACAACAAATGAAGGTTGAGCAGAATGTGCAGGTCGAGCAACAACTGTAGGCTGAACAGCAAATGCAGCTTGAGCAGCAGGTTGCTTTTCTTGAGAATCCACTGGCAATTGTGCCTTACCAACCTCCTATGATTCAACATCAGGAGATCTTCATTGGCATGGCTCGTATTGTGGCTGGACCACCTCTTCCTCCTGAGATGATATGGAAGAGGTCTTTCGAGAATTTGATGTTTGACTTTACTGTCAATGAGGTGCCAAGGTCGATCTTCTTCAAACCTTTGGGCACACTTACCTACTCCAAGTGCACCTAGTCTATTGCATTCGATGAAACCAGGAAGATGTCTTTGGTGGCTAAATTGCCCAGTTTTGCTCCTTTGAGGAAGTCTGTTGTGGTTAAGCACCTAGTTGCCAGAGACTTATTTGAGGAACTGCCTAATGCTCCTACTCATGTCTCTGATGATGTTTTGCCTACTGAACCTGGTGAGATGTCTCAATCCTCACCAGTGGTTTTTAGTACAGAGAAGCAAGCCAAGGAGAAAAAACAGAGAGGGAGGAAGAAGACGCCTGCACCTGCTACTTCTTGAGCTTGCGTTGGTTTTTCCCTTGAAGAGGAAAGGGTGATGCAGCAAAGTAGAGTAAGTATTTCCCTCAGTTTTGAAAACCAAGGTATCAATCCAGTAGGAGACAACGCACAAGTCACATAATACCTGCACAAACAAACACCAACTTGCACCCAACGAGATAAAGGGGTTGTCAATCCCTTCATGGTTATTTGCAAAGTGAGATCTGATAGATAGATAAATAGTAAAGTAATATTTTTGGTTTATGGAACGGAAAGTAAAAGATTACAAAGGAAGTAAAATAGGAAACTAAAATTGTAGGTCGGAAACTTATATGATGGAAAGTAGACTCGGGGGCCATAGGTTTCACTAGAGGCTTCTCTCAAGATAGAAAATATTACGGTGGGTGAACAAATTACTGCCGAGCAATTGATAGAAGAGCGCAAAGTTATGACGATATCTAAGGCAATGATCATTAATATAGGTATCACGTCCGTATCAAGTAGACCGACTCCTACCTGCATCTACTACTATTACTCCACACATCGACCGACTCCTGCCTGCATCTAGAATATTAAGTTCATGAAGACAGAGTAAAGCATTAAGTAAGATGACATGATGTAGAGGAATAAACTCAAGCAATATGATGTAAACCCCATCTTTTTATCCTCGATGGCAACAATACAATACGTGCCTTGCTGCCCCTACTATCACTGGGAAAGAACACCACAAGATTGAACCCAAAGCTAAGAACTTCTCCCATTGCAAGAAAAACCAATCTACTTGGCCAAACCAAATCGATAGTTCGAAGAGACTTACAAAGATATCAAATCATGCATATAATAATTTAGAGGAGATTCAAATAATATTCATAGATAAGCTGATCATAAATCCACAATTCATCGGATCTTGGCAAACACACCGCAAAAAAGTATTACATCGAATAGATCTCCAAGAACATTGAGGAGAACATGGTATTGATAATCAAAGACAGAGAAGAAGCCATCTAGCTACTAGCTATGGACCCATAGGTCTGTGGTATACTACTCACGTTTCATCGGAATGGCAACGGTGTTGACATAGAAGCCCTCCGTGATCGAATCCCCCTCCGACAGGACGCCGGAAAAGGCCCCTAGATGGGATCTCATGAGTACTGAAGGTTGCAGTGTTGGAAAAGTGTTTTCATGGCTCCCCTGATAGGTTTTGGGATATTTGAGAATATATAGGCGGAAGAAATAGGTCGGTGGAGTCACGAGGGGGCCACAAGGGTAGGGGCACACCCTCCATCCTTGTGGTCGCCTCGTGGCTTCCCTGACGTGTACTCCAAGTCCTCTGGATGTCTTCTGGTCCAAGAAAAATCATTGCGAAAGTTTCATTCCGTTGGGACTTCATTTGATATTCTTTTCCTGCGAAACTCTAAAACAAGGAAAAAAACAAGAACTCGCACTGGGCTCTAGGTTAATAGGTTAGTACTAAAAATAATATAAAATGGCATATTAATGTATATAAAACATCCAAAATAGATAATATAATAGCATGGAACAATAAAAATTATAGATACGTTGGAGACGTATCACACCCCTTGTGGACACTTCCTTGAGGCGCTGCACCAGAAGCGCGACAAAGCTTGATGGTTTTAAACATGTGGTTTTTGAGCAGCTCCCTCTGCAGCCCACGAAGAAACGGCCTCGCTCCAAGCCCATGGATGTCAAGGCCCAGCCCAACTCTGAATATGCTCATAGCCAGGAAGCAAACAAATGTCCCTCCTCATACACCAATCAAGGTCCTGCAGGCGGTGGGAGCAGAGCTGGAGATTCAGCCCTCTCTCCTTTCTACAGACAAGCTTATGGCTGATCCCAAGGAGGACTCCTCTTCCCTTGCTGTTTAAATGTTTATGTTAGCTACTTTAATTAGGTGTAGCGAGCTTGTTAAATCTGTTACTTTTATTATTGTGCCGGATTTTGTTGCGAACGGTGTAGACTGCTTTATTGTCGTGTGTAATACTTTGGGATGTATGGCATTGTATGCCATGCTACTTTTGGTTCGATCATGTTTAGTTAGTAATGAATCAAGTGTCCATGCGTAGCTAGAAAATCCTCTGTTGGAATGTCAGAGGTCTGAATTCTGACGCACGACAATGCTTTGTCAGAGAAAAAGTGCTTGAGAGTCAATGTGTTGTTGTTTGTCTACAAGAAACCAAGATTTCTCTATGCACTAGTGCGCTTATTAAAAGCATTTTCCCTCCTGGTTTTGATCAGTTTATTGAATCTCCCTCTAAGGAGCTTCTGGTGGTATTTTAACAGTGTGGCGTTCAAATGTTTTTCATGGTAACTTGGTGGAGTGAAACCGTTTGGCATTGTGATCAGTTTCACCTCAGTGCATAATAAAGAGCAATGGTAAATGTTTATGGGTCACAACCCTAGAAATCTTCTTGTAATTAGTGGCATTGCATCCATGCATCATTTTCAACTTCTATTAATTTTGAAATGGGGACTGATAAACCCTAGCAGCAAGTGAAATACAACTAGGGTCAAATTAAATCTTTTCCATCTACCCAAAATGGCTTTTAGAAAAGTTCATCAATTTTGGAATGGGTGACAACTTCTTCCAAAAATGATGCACACATTTCTAGGACATTTCTGGATTTTGGAGTTAATTCATACGTATTTGAATTTGGACAATGAAATGCTATATAATATCTTAAATGTCCAAATAATTCTGAACTTAAGTGAGGGCTGTTGGAAATATTCCATACAGAGCCCACAATTATTTTTAGGGTTTTTGAAAATGCCTTAGTATTTTAATTAAGTCAAAACAATTACAGAAAAATAGAAAACAGAAACTAAATAAAAGAGAGAGAGAAGGAAACAAACCTGGCGCCACCTGGGCCTCACCTGTGCTGGCCCAGTCCACCTGGCCTGGTGCCAGTCATCCCTAACCTCTGCCAGTAGGCAGAGGCGGGACAGCACATGCGCGCGCGAGGCGCCACTCCTCCTCCTGCTTGCCGCCGAGCCTCTGGACGCGTGGGTGAACGCCCCGGCGTCGTCCCGATCCGCCCGACCTCTCTCACTCTCCCCCTGCTCTCTCCCTCGCCTCCGCACCTTGGACCAAACGCGCCCGCCGCCGACGACGAGCACCACTACGGCCATCGCCTCCCCCTCGTTCCCTCGAGCAGCCCAGAAGCACCGTCGCGTCCTCCCCTTCCTCTCCACCAAGCCACGCCCCGCCGGAAGCCCTGCAGCGTCGCCTTCGAGCGCTTCTTCAACCTTCGGCCGCCGGCGACCTCGTCTTCGATTCGCCGCCGTCCGTGCTTCCCCGGCCTCGACTTCGACTCCGTTCGACCCCTCTGTGAGCCTCCGTCGTTTCCCCCTTGTTTTCCCTCTCCAACCCTTCCTCTAGCTGTGCTTTTCGCCGGAGACCGAACCGCACCACCGCCGAGCCTCTCGCTGCCGTGGCCACAGCCGCCGCAACCTCCAACCGAGCACACCCACGTGCTCATCGCGCCGCGTAGGTGCCGTAGGAGCCAAGCACGCCACCCCACGGGCACCGTAGCCCCGCTCCCGAGTGCACCCGTACTCTGGCCGCCGCCACGAGCTCGATTCCGGTGAGCTCGCTCCACCCCAGCTTCTCCCACTTGCCCCACTAGATGCGCGCGAGCCCCAGCTACGCGTAGGACCAAACCGCGGTCGATTTGGTCGCCTGTGGGCGATTCCCGAAGCCCTCCGCCGTCTCTGTCGTCGCCGGCGACGAGCCATTGACCTGGTCCGGCGGGTTTGACCCAGCTTGACCGGGGTTTGACTTTCCCCTGACTCACTGACATGTGGGCCCCAGGCCACTAACTAAACTAGGATTAGTATTAGTTTAACACAAACTAACTTTAGTTAGTTAACTAACTACTGACCAGTGGGTCCCACTGGTCATGTTTGACCTGGCCAGCCACAGTTGACCTGATGATGTCACTTTTACGTCATGCTGATGCAGTAAAACCTTTTCTGGATTTTAAATAAATCTAAATGATTTATTTATTTCAGAAAATGCCTAAAACTTCCAAAAATCATAAAAATTCAACCGTAACTCCAAATGAAATAAATTATATATGAAAAATGATCAGAAAAATCCAAGGAATCTGAATATGGCATTTTCATGCATGTTTGAACAACTTAACCTCACTGTTTAGTCCAAAACATGATAATGCACTATTTGAATTCATAGTTTGAATTTGAATTTGAACCTAGTGTTCAAACCAACTCCATTTAACTTGTTGCTAGTTGCATTAGCTCAATCAACAGCATATTGCCATGTCATGATCATGCATCATATTGTTGCATTGCATTGATTGTGTTCTTCCTTGTTTGCCGGTATTTGTCCCCTCTCGATAGACATTGTACCGACACTGTGATCGTTGACACTGATGAAGACCCAATGATATCTTTAGAAGTGCCAGGCAAGCACAACCCCCTTGTTCATTACGATACAAGCGCACTCTCTCGCTCCTGCTCTCCTTTACTGCATTAGGACAACAACGATTTATCTGTTACTTGTTGCGGTAGTTGAACCCCTTATCCTCTGCATGACCTGTCATTGCCACAGTAAATAGATGAAACCCACTAGTATGAGTAGGAGTTGTTTGAGCCCTGATGTGCCTACTCATTCATGCTTATTTGTCATGCCTGCTACTGCTTAGAGTTGAGTCAGGTCTGATTCATCGGGGATGAATTGGAACAGTGATGAACATGTCCTACTGTGTGTGAGCTAAGTGTGTGAACATGATTTGGTAAAGGTAGTGGTGAGAGGCCATGTAGGAGTACATGGTGGGTTGTCTCATTGCAGCCATCCTCAGGAACTGAGTTCTATGTCTGTGATCCATGAACAGCTACTACCACTCATTGGGATCCTTAATTGACCCTCTCGGCTTCTTAATCACCCTAGTACTCTGTCCAGGAGTTGCAACTAGTTTCTGGTGTTTGTAGGTTATGTGTTGGCGGTCGTGCGTAGCGCTGACCCTAGGGGTGGGCTATGTTGCGGTAGATACACCATGGCACGGTATACCGGGCACCCGTTTGGTGTCTCGGGAACCCTGTTCACATCGTTCGGGGCCGTATGTGGAAACCTCGGCCGAACTCCCTGCGGATGGAACCTGGATAGGCGATAAACCTGGACTAGAGACTTAAGTGTTTAGGTAGGCCGTGGCCGACACCCTCGCCAGGCTTCCGCTTGAAGGTTGCCGAGATACATGACGTGTATATGTTGGTAAGTGGTGGGAGCGTGTGTGAAGAAGTACACCCCTGCAGGGTTATCATTATCTATTCGAATAGCCGGATTCCTCGGATATGGAAACTTGGACCCCTTGCATAGTTCATAGACAAGTGAAAGTGGATACTCTAAAACTCGCAAGATAAGTGTGAGTGCTATGGATGGCCTTCTCGTAGGGAGACGGGAGCAGATCCATAGTGGTGTATTGAATGGTGAATATGTGGACTCGTGTGCTCCACCTCAAAAGAGTTGCTTGCAGTCGTAGTTCAGGTTAGCCACTGAGTCAAAGCTAGCTTGCTGCAGTTAAACTCCACCACCCCCCTTGTTGATACCGATGCATATGTAGCTAGTTCTGATGTAAGTCTTGCTGAGTACCTTTGTGCTCACGTTTGCTTAATTTATGTTTTACAGAGAGAGACTTCAGTCTCGCTAGTAGTTCCGTGTGGACTTCGACGTTAGCTTGATACCTCAGCTACGATCTTGTGCCCTCGGCGGGATCTGGTAGATAGTCAGGCTTCTTAGCTTTTTTCCATTTGTAGATGTCTGTACTCAGACATGTTAAGCTTCCGCATGTGCTTGATTTGTATGCTGTGATTGTTGGGTCATGAGACCCATGTTTGTAATATCTCGCTCCTCGGAGCCTAATGAATAAATACTTGAGTTGTAGAGTTATGTTGTGATGCCATGTTGTATTTACACATATCGAGCATATTGTGTGTATGATTGAAATGCTTGGTATGTGTGGGATCCGACAATCTAGTTGTTTATCCTTGGCAGCCTCTCTTATGGGGAAATGTAGTCTAGTGCTTCCATGAGCCATAGTAGTCCGCTACAGCCCGGTTCACCGGAGTCCTGTTAGCCCAGCACTACTGCTCAGGACACTTGACTGGCCAGCGTGTGTTTCACTTCGTTCCTGTGTCTGTTCCTTCGGGGAAAAGTCACGTGGTGACATCCAGGGTCCTGCCTAGCCTGCTATAGCCCGGGTTCCCGGAGTCCTGTTAGCCTAGTGCTACAGCCCGGATTCACACGCTGCTGGTCGACACGCTCGATGTGATTCATGTATGCCTGTCCCATAGGTTAGTGCTGCTTTGGGTTCACGACTAGCCATGTCGGCCCGGGTTCTCTGTCATATGGATGCTAGCGACACTATCATATACGTGAGCCAAAAGGCGCAAACGGTCCCGGGCCATGGTAAGGCGACACCATGGGAATACCGTGCGTGAGGCCGCAAAGTGATATGAGGTGTTACCGGCTAGATCGATGTGACTTGGAATCGGGGTCCTGACATTATGGGCCTTGCCAGGGTGAAATGAGGAATGAGTTTGTTAGATGGTTATATAATTTTGAGGTTGAACCTGAACAAAAGTGGATTTTGATGGGGGATTTTAACTTTATAAGATCTCTTGATAATAGAAATCTTCCTGGAGGAGATGTGAATGGCATCTTCATTTTTAATGAGATCATAGGGTACTTGGGTCTTCATGAACTTCCATTAAAGGGGAGAGGATTCACTTGGTCAAACATGCAGGACATACCACTTCTGGAACAACTTGACTGGGTTTTCATTTCTGCTAGTCTGGTCAATCTATATCCTATGACACAAGTTACTCCTCTTGCAAAAACTGCTTCAGATCATGTGCCATGCCTAATATCTATTAGCACTTCTATACCAAAAGCTCACCTGTTCAGGCTTGAAAATTATTAGGCTCATCAACCTGGTTTCATGGACTGTGTGTAAGAGGTTTGGGCAAGAAGCTATCACAAGTCTCATATTTCTGCAATCATTGTGGATCAACTAAAAGCTTTGAGGTTTGCTTTGAAGAAATGGCAGAAGGGGTTGTCCCACATCAAAAGGTTCATTGAGAACTGCAATTGGGTGATTCTTTGGTTGGATAGTTTAGAGGATTTGAGGCCTTTATCCAGGCCAGAGGCCAATTTCAGGAAGATTGCCAAATTACACCATGAACATCTTTTGCATTTTCAGTATCACTATTGGAGAAAAAGGTGTACCATTAGGTATATCAAAGTGGGAGAGGAAAATTCCAAGTTTTTCCAGGCAATGGCCACTGAAAGATATAGGAAGAATTCTATTGCAAGTTTGCAGCTATTTGATGGCACTGTTACTTCAGATCATGAGGAAATGGCCAAGGAATTCTTACATTCCTTCAATAGCAGAATGGGTACTGTTAAGGTAATAAAATTAGAGAGGGGCATCCTATCTCTAATTCCAAAGGTGCAGGTGCTAGAGGTCCTCACCAAGACTTTTGAGGTCAAGGAAATTGAAAAGGTGATCAAGGGGTTGCCCATTGATAAGGCACCAGGGCCAGATGGTTTAATGGCCTCTTCTTAAATAAATGTTGGCACATCATCTCTGGTGACTTTATCTTGTTGGTGCATGAATTTCCTGCTGGAACTGCGCATTTGGAAAATCTCAATGATGCCTTCATTACCCTTGTTCCAAAAAAGAAGTCTCTTGAGTCTGTTGGTGATTTTAGGCCAATCTCTCTCACCAGTGTTGGTCTGAAGTTCCTCACCAAACTAGCTGCTAATAGGTTTCGGTAGGAAATCACCAAGTGTGTGCATAAGAACCAATATGGTTTAATCAAGTCAAGGACAATTTAGGATTGTCTTGCTTGGACTTTTGAGTATATCCATCAGTGCAATCAGTCAAAGAAACCCATTCTTTTTCTTAAGCTAGATTTTGAAAAGGCTTGTGATTCAATTCAGCATGAGGCAATTATAAAGATTCTAGTTGCAAAGGGTTTTGACAATAGATGGATCACATGGATTCAGCAACTATTGTCCTCTGGAACTTCTTCAATTTTGTTAAATGGAGTGCCTGGAAATCATTTTAAATGCAATGTGGTGTAAGACAAGGAGACCCTATTTCTCCTTTGTTGTTTGTTATTGCTGCAGATCTTTTGCAAACTATGGTTAATAATTTGCTGCACCAGGGTTTGTTAAGTCTGCCTTTGCTAAGTCATGACCCTGATTACCCAGTGGTGCAATATGCTGATGATACATTGCTTTTCTTGTCTGCTAAAAGCTCTCAATTGGAGGCTCTTAAAACAGTGCTAAGTTCTTTCTCAATGGCAACTAGTCTGCAGATAAATTATCACAAGTCCTCCATGTATCCTACCAATGTGAATGCTGCTGTTGCTACTAGCTTAGCTACCCATTTTGGCTGTCAGTTGGGCTCAATGCCATTTACATATTTAGGTTTGCTAGTGGGTACTAACAAACCTAAAATCAATGATATCTTACCTCTGGTGGACTGCATGGAGAGGAGACTCACTGCTAGCTCTTGGTTTTTGCCCCAAGGAAGCATGATGCAACTGGTTGATTCAGTCATTTGTTCTCTGCCTATTTACTTTCCTTGTAGCCTGTCAATCCCTCATGGTATCTTGAATGAGTTGGAAAGAATTCATAGACAGTGTTTATGGAGAAAATATGGTCAGGAGAAGGGTCATTCCTTGGCTGCCTGGCCTTTGGTTTGTAGGCCCAGACACAAGGGTGGTCTTGGAATTACCAACCTAGGTCTACAAAATGAAGCTCTGCTCCTAAACATCTCAATAAATTTTATAACAGAGTGGATGTGCCATGGGTTCATTTGGTGTGGGATTCATATGATTTTCAATGATTCTTCATGACACAACCATTTGTGGATCTTTTTGGTGGAGAGATATTTGCAAGCTCATGGATAAATTTAGGGCAGTCACATCTGTTACTGTTAGCGGGGGGACACTATGCTCTTTTGGTCTGACCATTGGCAGATTGGCAACAATTGCAACCCTCTTCAGGACAGATTTCCTAGGCTATTTTCTTTTTGCCTTCATAAAACTCTTTCTGTCCTGGAAGTTCTTCAGAGTGGGAATTTTCAGTAGATGTTCTCTTTGCCTCTGTCTGACTTAGATTTTCAAGAGCTCAATCAGCTAACTTCCTTGATGGCAACTGTTAATCTGGATAGTGAGAATTCTGACACTTGGGTCTAGAGGCATGGTAAGAGGTCAGAGTACTCTGCCAAGAAATTTGATGACTTTGTGCATCAACCAGTTTTGGTAAATCCCATTCTGAGGTGGTTCTGGAAGAGTTTTTGCACCATGTCGATCAAAATGTTTGCCTAGTGCTACCTCTTGAGCATGCGTTGGTTTTCCCTTGAAGAGGAAAGGGTGATGCAGCAAAGTAGCGTAAGTATTTCCCTCAGTTTTGAGAACCAAAGTATCAATCCACTAGGAGACAACGCACAAGTCACCTAGTACCTGCACAAACAATCAAGAACCTTGCAACCAACGCGATAAAGGGATTGTCAATCCCTTCACGGTCACTCACAAAAGTGAGATCTAATAAAGATAGTAAAGTGAATATTTTTGGTATTTTTGTAGTATAGATTGGAAAGTAAAGATTGCGAAATAGTAAACGAGATGAGATGTAAATAAAAGAGGTGCAATATAATAAGAAAGAGACCCGGGGGCCATAGGTTTCACTAGTGGCTTCTCTCAAGATAGCATGTATTACGGTGGGTGAACAAATTACTGCCGAGCAATTGATAGAAAAGCAAATAGTTATGAAGATATCTACGGCAATGATCATGAATATAGGCATCACGTCCGTGTCAAGTAGATCAAAACGATTCTGCATCTAGTACTATTACTCCACACATCGACCGCCATCCAGCATGCATCTACAGTATTAAGTTCATAAGAACAGAGTAACACATTAAGCAAGATGACATGATGTACAGCGATAAACTCAAGCAATATGATATAAACCCCATCTTTTTATCCTCGATGGCAATGATACAATACGTGCCTTGCTGGCCCTACTGTCACTGGGAAAGGACACTGCAAGATTGAACCCAAATCTAAGAGCATCTCCAGCCATTCGGCCTCCTAGGGCGCCGAAAAATAGCGGCCTGGGGGCGAACCGGCGCTAGATTGCCCCTGGGGGCGACCTAGCTCCCAGCCACGCCCCCAAGCCACGGAAAATTCAAACTTGGTCATTCCTGCTCGCAAAAAATGCCACATATCTGGCCATCACAGCGGCCCAGTTCGGCGATCATCTTGCCACAGTTCGGTGATCGAATGAAAAGTTCGGCGTGCAAAAAAGGAAGGGAGCGCGTACAACACATCACACGGCGGGATCGGCCCCCGGCGTCGATAGAGTCGGCGTGCGCGGGCTTGGCGGTGTAGGAGCTTCTTCTGCGCTGGGCAGGGTCAGCACGGATTCTGTGCTGCTGGGCATCATGGAGGCATCATCGCTCGGGTTTGGCGGCGTCGTCGGCATGGGCGTGGGAGTCGGCACCGCCGGCAACTGGTTCAGGATGAGGCCGCGCTCCGCCAAGTACCACGCCTTGACCGTCTCGTTGTTGCTCTGGATCATGTCCGACCCGCCAAGCAGGAAAGCCAGGTCGGTGTTCCTCTTCTTCGCGGCGACGTTGGTCCAGAGTAGGTGGAGCTTGACGGCGCTGCTCGTCATCAAAGCCGACCACTGCGCCTTAGTCTTTTCTTCACGTAGGGCTGCCCGGGCCTGTGCATCGGCGAGGCAGTTCTTAATAGACTCCTGCACACGCGCGGTGGCCGAGTCGGTGTGTTTCCCCTTCTTGTCCCCTTTGTTGCCTTCAGGGCGCTCGTTGCCCGCGCTCGGCATCGGCGCGTCCGGCTTGTAGGTCTCCTTGGCCTTGGCAAGGGTGCGCCAGACATTCACCCACTTATCGCACTTCTCGATCTGTTGGAAGATGTGGAGGTATTTGAAATCTTGGTCGCTGCTGTCGTGCCGAAACATGCCAAACATCCGCACCAGCTGCGCCGATGGACTACTAGTGAGCGGTGCGCGCCCGGCAAAATGGAAAAGGAGAGGCCGGCGATCAATACATGATCCTCGATGCTGGTGTCGGTCTCTGGGCGAGCCGCGATCTCCTCGACGATCCCATGCCATTTGTTACACGCTGATTGAATGAGCCCCTAATGGTTCGCCATTTCCTTTGCCCCGCGCTGCATGTATATGCCTTTGAAGTAGGGGTCGACGAGTTTGCGCTCGTCAAACTCGGCCTTGATGCGGTCCTAGTATGTGTCGATGCTCTGGTTCATGCCGGTGATCGGGTCGAGGCAGGCGACTTTTCACGCTTCGGCGAGGCACTCATCCTCTTTGGACGCCCACTTGATGCGCGACTCACCGGTCCTGGTCGCACTTCCTCTTCTTCCGTTTCCTCGCCGGTGCAGGCGCCGGTTCCTCCTCCTCCTCATCCTCCTTCGGCTCCGGCTCGTCCTCGCCATACTCGAGCTCGTCGTCGATGTCGCCGTTGAGGTCCACTGTGTCATCCTGGGTAGTAAACCCGGGGGACGCGGCGGCGGCGGCCAAGCCGACCGTGATGATGTCGTCCATGTCGGCTTCGGTTGCCTCGGTGTCGCCGAAATGCGACGTGGAGGCTTGAGAGTAGGGCAGCGCGCCATGGCGGAGAGGGTGTCGGTGAGGATGTGTACGCCGTCGGGGAGTAGTTGTACGGGGGGTACTGTACGCCAGCGAAGGCGGGCGAGGGCGTGCGCTGTGCCGGGTGACCATGGGGAAGGTGATGTTGGGGTTGAACTCGCCATGCGCGTCACCATCGACGTAGCCCGGTGATGGCGTGCATCCCTAGGGTTGCGTCGACAACGAGAAGCTGGCCGGAGAACCGAAGCTCTGCTGGCTCCAGGGCGCGTATGGGCCGTGGCCGCCGGGCGGGTTCATCATCCCCACGCGAACCGCCTCTTATTCAGCCGACTGCTCCGCCTATTCCGCCGCCACCGCAGCCGTGAGCCGCGCCGTGCTGTACCGAGCCTTCTTGGCATTGGTCCTGTTCTGCAGGTCGGTGGTGACAGCCTCCCGGCGCTGAAGTTCAGCCCTCCAGTCGGTGTTGGACATGCTCGGGGGCTTGGACGGCGACGCCCTCGTCTTCCTCTGCTTCGGCTGGGCAGCGGCGGCAGTCGCGCCCGTCGTGGCACGAGGGAATACGTACTTCTTCGGTGGCATGGCGGCCGGCTAGGAGGGGAGGAGGAGGAGAATGGCGGGAGGAAGGGAGAGAATGGGAGGGAAGCCGGGGGAAGCGGGAAGAAACAGCGGGAAAAAGCCCTCCTCTCACTGACGGAGCAGCCCCACGCCCCTTTTCGCTTGTGCCGGCGCCCCCAGGCGACCCCCCAGCGGCGGGTTCCGCTCGGGTGCGCCGGCTATTATTTCGGCCCAACCCGGCAAAAAACTGAGTCCTGGGCGCGACAGGCCGATTTTCGCCCGCCGGCGCTAAAAATTCGCCAGGGGAGGGCCTGTTGGGGGCGCGGCTAGAGATGCTCTAAGCACTTCTCATTGCAAGAAAGATCAATCTAGGAGGCCAAACTAAACCGATAATTCGAAGAGACTTGCAAAGATATCAAATCATGCATATAAGAATTCAAAGAAGAACCAAATATATTCATAGATAATCTTGTTCATAAATCCACAATTCATCGGATCTCGGCAAACACACCGCAAAAGAGTATTACATCAAATAAATCTCCAAGAACATCAAGGAGAACTTTGTATTGAGAATCAAAGAGAGAGAAGAAGCCATCTAGCTAATAACTATGGACCCGATGGTCTGTGGTAAACTACTCATGCTTCATCGGAGAGGCAATGGTGTTGATGTAGAAGCCCTCCTTGATCGATTCCTCCTCCGGCAAATCGCCAGAAAAGGCCCCAATATGGGATCTCACGGGTACAGAAGGTTCCGTAGGTGGAAAAACGGTTTCGTGGCTCTCTGCGATGTTTCTAGGGAATAAGAGTGTATGTAGGCGAAAGAAGCACGTCGGTGGAGCTATGAGGGGCCCATGAGGGTGGGGGCACGCCCTCCTACCTCATGGCCGCCTCGTGGAGTTCTAGACTTCGACTCCAAGTCTTCTGGATTGCTTTCGGTCCAAGAAAGATCATGGCGCAGGTTTCATTCTGTTTGGACTCCGTTTGGTATTCCTTTTCCGCGAAACTCTAAAATAGGGAAAAAACAGAAACTGGCACTGGGCCTCCGGTTAATAGGTTAGTCCCAAAAATAATATAAAAGTGCATATTAAAGCCCATTAAACATCCAAAACAGATAATATAATAGCATGGAACAATAAAAAATTATAGATACGTTGGAGACGTATCAAGCATCTCCAAGCTTAATTCCTGCTCGTCCTCGAGTAGGTAAATGATAAAAACAGAATTTTTGATGTGGAATGCTACCTATCATAATTATCAATGTAATTTTCTTTATTGTGGCATGAATGTTCAGATCCGAAAGATTCAAAACAAAAGTTTAATATTGACATAAAAATAATAATACTTCAAGCATACTAATAAAGCAATCATGTCTTCTCAAAATAACATGGCCAAAGAAAGCTATCCCTACAAAATCATATAGTATGGCTATGCTCTATCTTCATCACACAAAATATTTAAATCATGCACAACCCCGATGACAAGCCAAGCAATTGTTTCATACTTTTGATGTTCTCAAACTTTTTCAATCTTCACGCAATACATGAGCGTGAGCCATGGACATAGCACTATAGGTGGAATAGAATGGTGGTTGTGGAGAAGACAAAAAAGAGAAGATAGTCTCACATCAACTAGGCATATCGATGGCTATGGAGACGCCCATAAATAGATATCAATATGAGTGAGTAGGGATTGCCATGCAACGTCTGCACTAGAGCTATAAGTGTATGAAAGCTCAAAAAGAAACTAAGTGGGTGTGAATCCAACTCGCTTGCTCACGAAGACCTAGGGCATTTTGAGGAAGCCCGTCATTGGAATGTACAAGCCAAGTTCTATAATGAAAGATTCCCACTAGTATATGAAAGTGACAACATAGGAGACTCTCTATCATGAAGATCATGGTGCTACTTTGAAGCACAAGTGTGGAAAAGGATAGTAGCATTGCCCCTTCTCTCTTTTTCTCTCATTTTTTATTTGGGCCATTCTCTTTTTTATGGCCTCTTTTTTACTTTTTTTATTTTTCGTCCGGAGTCTCATCCCGACTTGGGGGGAATCATAGTCTCCATCATCCTTTCCTCACATGGGACAATGATCTAATAATGATGACCATCACAGTTTTTATTTACTTACAACTCAAGAATTACAACTCGATACTTAGAACAAAATATGACTCTATGTGAATGCCTCCGGTGGTGTACCAGGATGTGCAATGAATCAAGAGTGACATTTTATCAAAGAATTATGAAGGTGGCTTTGCCACAAATACGATGTCAACTACATGATCATGCAAAGCAATATGACAATGATGAAGCGTGTCATAATAAACGGAATGGTGGAAAGTTGAATGGCAATATATCTCGGAATGGCTATGGAAATTCCATAATAGGTAGATATGGTGGTTGTTCCGCAGGTCGGTGGTGAAAGCCTCCCGGCGCTGAAGTTCAGCCCTCCAGTCGACGTTGGACATCCTCGGGGGCTTGGACAGCGACGCCCTCGTCTTCCTCTGCTTCTGCTGGGCAGCGGCGGTAGTCGCGCCCGTCGTGGCACGGGGGAATACGTACTTCTTCGGTGGCATGGTGGCCGGCTAGGAGGGGAGGAGGAGGAGAGTGGCGGGAGGAAGGGAGAGAATGGGAGGGAAGCAGGGGGAAGCGGGAAGAAACAGCGGGAAAAAGCCCTCCTCTCACTGACGGAGCAGCCCCACGCCCCTTTTCGCTTGTGTCGGCGCCCCCCGACAACCCCCTAGCGCGGCGGGTTCGGCTCAGGTGCGTCGGCTGTTATTTCGGCCCAACCCGGTGAAAAACTGAGTTCTGGGGCCCGACTGGGCCGATTTTCGCCCGTCGGCACTAAAAATTCGCCTGGGGAGGGCCTGTTGGGGGCGTGGCTGGAGATGCTCTAAGCACTTCTCCCATTGCAAGAAAGATCAATCTAGTAGGCCAAACTAAACCGATAATTCGAAGAGACTTGCAAAGATATCAAATCATGCATATAAGAATTCAAAGAAGAACCAAATAATATTCATAGATAATCTTGTTCATAAATCCACAATTCATTGGATCTCGGTAAACACACCGCAAAAGAGTATTACATCGAATAGATCTCCAAGAACATCGAGGAGAACTTTGTATTGAGAATCAAAGAGAGAGAAGAAGCCATCTAGCTAATAACTATGGACCCGAAGGTCTATGGTAAACTACTCACGCTTCATCGAAGAAGCAATGGTGTTGATGTAGAAGCCCTCCATGATCGATTACCCCTCCGGCAGATCGACGGAAAAGGCCCCAATATGGGATCTCACGGGTACAGAAGGTTCCGGAGGTGGAAAAGTGGTTTCGTGGCTCTCTGCGATGTTTCTAGGGAATAAGAGTATATATAGGCGAAAGAAGTACGTCGGTGGAGCTACGAGGGGCCCATGAGGGTGGGGGGCACGCCCTCCTACCTCATGTCCGCCTCGTGGAGTTCCAGACTTCGACTCCAAGTCTTCTGGATTGTATTCGGTCCAAGAAAGATCATCGTGAAGGTTTTATTCTGTTTGGACTCCGTTTGGTATTCCTTTTCTGCGAAACTCTAAAATAGAACAAAATATGACTCTATGTGAATGCCTCCGGCGGTGTACTGGGATGTGCAATGAATCAAGAGTGACATTTATCAAAGAATTATGAAGGTGGCTTTGCCACAAATACGATGTCAACTACATGATCATGCAAAGCAATATGACAATGATGAAGCGTGTCATAATAAACGGAATGGTGGAAAGTTGCATGGCAATATATCTCGGAATGGCTATGGTAATTCCATAATAGGTAGAGATGGTGGCTGTTTTGAGGAAGGTAAATTGTGGGTTTATGGTACCGGCGAAAGTTGCGCGGTACTAGAGAGGCTAGCAAAGGTGGAAGGGTGAGAGTGTGTATAATCCGTGGACTCAACATTAGTCATAAAGAACTCACAGACTAATTGCAAAAATCTGTCAGTTATCAAAATGAAGTACTACGCGCATGCTCCTAGGGGGTAGATTGGTAGGAAAATACCATCGCTCGTCCCCGACCGCCACTCATAAGGAAGACAATCAAAAAATAAATCATGCTACGGGAATCACAAACTTTAACACAAGTATCTCTCAAATTCACAACTACTCAACTAGCATGACTCTAATATCACCATCTCCATATCTCAAAACAATCATAAGGAATCAAACTTCTCATAGTATTTAATGCACTTTATATGAAAGTTTTTATTATACCCATCTTCGATGCCCATCATATTAGGACTAATTTTATAGCCAAAGCAAATTACCATGCTGTTCTAAAAGACTCTCAAAATAATATAAGTGAAGCATGAGAGATCAACAATTTCTATAAAATAAAACCACCACCGTGCTCTAAAAAGATATAAGTGAAGCACTAGAGCAAAATTATCTAGCTCAAAAGATATAAGTGAAGCACATTGAGTATTCTAATAAATTCCGATTCATGCCTGTCTCTCCCAAAAGGTGTGTACAACAAGGATGACTGTGGTAAACTAAAAGGCAAAGACTCAAATCATACAAGATGCTCCATGCAGAACACATATCATGTGGTGAATAAAAATATAGCCTCAAGTAAAGATACCGATAAACGAAGACGAAAGAGGGGATGCCTTCCGGGGCATCCCCAAGCTTAGGCTTTTGGTTGTCCTTGAATTTTATCTTGGGGTGCCTTGGGCATTCCCAGCTTAGGCTCTTGCCACTCCTTATTCCAAAATCCATCAAATCTTTACCCCAAAACTTGAAAACTTCACAACACAAAACTTCAATAGAAAATCTCATGAGCTCCGTTAGTATAAGAAAATAAACCACCACTTTAAGGTACTGTAATGAACTCATTCTTTATTTATATTGGTGTTAAACCTACTGTATTCCAACTTCTCTATGGTTCATACCCCCCAATACTACTCATAGATTCATCAAAATAAGCAAACAACACATGAAAAACAGAATCTGTCAAAAACAGAAAAGTCTGTAGCAATCCGGAGATTTCGAATACTTCTGTAACTCCAAAATTCTGAAAAATTAGGAAGACCAGGATAAAAAGTATTTTGATCTACTGCAGTTAGAATTGGTATTTTATCGCTCTCTGGTAAAAAATGATAATTATTTTCGTGAGCGCGTACTTTCTATTTTTATCAGCAAGATCAAACAACAATCACCCAAGAAGATCCTAAAGGCTTTACTTGGCACAAACACTAATTAAAACATAAAAAACACAATCATAACAGAAGCTAGATGATTTATTCAAAGCGAAACATGACCTAAAAATCAAGAACAAAAATAAAATTGGGCTGCCTCCCAACAAGCGCTATTATTTAAAGCCATTAAGCTAGGCATCTATAATTTTAATGATGCTCACATGAAAGATAGGAATTGAAACACGAAGGGAGCCTCATGAAGCATATGAAAATCACATCTAAGTCTAACATACTTCCTATGCATAGGCATTATATAAGCAAAAAAATTATCAAGACAAGCAAAAACTAGCATATGCAAGGAAGGAGAAAGAAACAATAGCAATCTCAACATAACGAGAGGTAATTTAGTGACACGAAAATTTCTACAACCATATTTTCCTCTCTCATAATAATTACATGTAGGATCATAATCAAATTCAACAATATAGCTATCACATAAATTTTTCTCTTCATGATCCATATGCATGCAAAGTTGACACTCTTCCAAAATAGTGGGATTGTCATAAAATAAAGTCATGACCTCTCCATACCCACTTTTATCAAAAACTTCATAACATTGAATGTTATCCAAATATGTGGGATCTAAAGTTGACACTCTTCCAAACCCACTTTCAATATTATTGCAAGCATTATTATCAATCTCATATTCATCATGGGGCTTAAATAAACTTTTAAGATTATAAGAAGAATCACCCGAATCATGATCATTGCAACAAGTAGTAGACATAGAAAAATTAGCATCCCCAAGCTTAGGGTTTTGCATATTATTAGCACAACTGATATTAATAGAATTTATAATAACATCATTGCAATCATGCTTTTTATTCAAAGATCTATCGTGAATCACTTCATAAAGCACTTCATGACAATTTCTAGATTCACCGATTTCAAGCAAAACTTCACAAAGATAATCTAGTGCACTCAACTCACTAGCAATTGGTTTGACATAATTGGAATTCTTAAAAATATTAGCAAGTGGATGAGGATCCATAAGTTTTGGTTCTGATTTGCAATAAACACACAATTATACCAAGCAAACAATCCAAGTAAGACATAAGGGCAAACGAAAAAGACGAACGAAAGAGAGGTGAAGAAAAGGCAAAGGTTTTCAAAAATCATTTTAGAAGTGGGGCCAACGAAAACGAGAGGCGAATGGTAGATAATGTAATGCGAGGGAGAAGAGTTTATGATTGGTACTTGGTATGTCTTGACTTGGCGTAGATCTCCCCAGCAACGGCGCCAGAAATCCTTCTTGCTACCTGTCGTGGGTTTGTCACGGCAGATGTCCTTGTGAAAGGACTTAGTCATGGAGCCATCGCAACGGGTTAGCTTAAAGAGGTTAAACCGGACAAGGGGACACGGGGAGTTTATACTAGTTCGGCCCCTTCGATGAAGGTAAAAGCCTACGTCTAGTTGTGATTGGTATTGCTAGGGTCTCGAAATCTAGGGAGCGAATCCGCTTTGTCTGTCTCTCGAGTCATTGTCTGTCCCTCAACCGCTACCGGGTCGTCCCTTTATATACACAGGTTGACACCCGTCGGTTTATAGAGTCCCGAAGCCGGATCATAAACGTGTCCGGTTCGGTCTCTACACTTCCTATCTTACAAAGCAAGTTACACAATTAAGTCGGTTTACATCTACAGGCCTTAACTCACCTCTGGGCCTTGGGCCTTCGTAAAGCGTCATCATTCTTACGTCTTCATGGGCTTCTAATCTTCATAAAGCTAATCCGGCTATTCCTGGCCGGTTTACGTCCAGTAATAATATCCCTAACATTAGGCCCCAGATTGGTTTGAACTGGTTCATGTCAATCTTCATCACTTAGAAAAATTCCTCCTTTGCATTTTCACTTTGATCTTGTAAACCGCCGTGACGTCATGTTCCAGGACCATAACAAACCGCCCTGACGTGATCTATTCATTGAAGCCGAGGATTACCTTCATTAATGCATATCCAGTCATCGAGGCGACACCATTATTAATTATCCATTTTTGAGCTCCTCGATTCCCGCACTTGCCGTTTTATCGCTTCGCCTTATAAATAGGGGCAGAGGACCCCTTTCTTTTCTTTTCGTTACCCCTTCATCCCTTCTTCTTCCTAGCGACGTCTCCGCACCTGAGCACCGCAGCCATCGTCAAGCCTCGCCTCTGCCTCACCGTTGGCCGCTGAATCAACCTGTTCGTACCAGAGCTCCGCAGCACACCTCTACTGCTTCCGCGGCCGCAGTAAGTCCTTTCTGTTGGGGATCGTAGCAGAAATTTCAAATTTTCTACGCATCACCAAGATCAATCTATGGAGTAATCTAGCAACGAGGGGAAGGGGAGTGCATCTACATACCCTTGTAGATCGCTAAGCGGAAGCGTTACTAGAACGTGGATGAGGTAGTCATACTCGTAGCGATTCAGATCACGGTCGATTCCGATCTAGGCGCCGAACAACGGCGCCTCCATGTTCAACACACGTGCAGCCCGGTGACGTCTCCCATGCCTTGATCCAGCAAGGAGAGAGGGAGAGGTTGGGGAAGACTCCGTCCAGCAGCAGCACGACGTCGTGGTGGTGGTGGAGGAGCGTGGTACTCCAGAAGGGCTTCGCCAAGCACTACGAGAGACGAGGAGGGAGAGAGGTAGGGTTGCACCTTGGGAGAGAGAGACTCATGTGTTGTGCAGCCCCAAAACCTCCACTATATATAGGGGCAAGGGCAAGGGGAGGCGCCCTAGGGTTTCCCCTAGGGGGGCGGCAAGCGCAGATGGGATCTCCCCCTTGGGTGACTTGGCCCCCAAGCCAGGAGGTGGGAACCCTAGATGGGGCGCCCCAAACCCCCTGGTCATGTGGGAATAGGTGAGGGGGGCGCACAACCCCTTAGTGGGCTGGTTTTCCCCCTTCCCTTGGCCCATGAAGCCCCCCAACACTTGCTGGGGCTCCCGAAACACCTTTCGGTCATGCTGGTCATCACCCGGTACCTCCGGAACACTTCCGGACTCCAAAACCCTTCGTCCAATATATCAATCTTCACCTCTGGACCATTCCAGAACTCCTCGTGACATCCGGGATCTCATCTGGGACTCCGAACAACATTCGGTAACTGCGTACATACTTTCCCTATAACCCTAGCGTCATTGAACCTTAAGTGTGTAGACCCTACGGGCTCGGGAATAATGCAGACATGACCGAGACATCTCTCTGGTCAATAACCAACAGCGGGATCTGGATACCCATGTTGGCTCCCACATGTTCCACGATGATCTCATCGGATGAACCACGATGTCAAGGATTTTGTCAATCCCGTATACAATTCCCTTTGTCTACCGGTATAGTAATTGCCCGAGATTCGATCGTCGGTATCCCGATACCTTGTTCAATCTCGTTACCGGCAAGTCTCTTTACTCATTCCATAACACATCATCCCGTGATCAACTCCTTGGTCACATTGTGCACATTATGATGATGTCCTACCGAGTGGGCCCAGAGATACCTCTCCGTTTACACGGAGTGACAAATCCCAGTCTCGATTCGTGCCAACCCAACAGACACTTTCGGAGATACCTGTAGTGCACCTTTATAGCCACCCAGTTACGTTGTGGCGTTTGGTACACCCAAAGCATTCCTACGGTATCCGGGAGTTGCACAATCTTATGGTCTAAGGAAATGATACTTGACATTAGAAAAGCTTTAGCAGACGAACTATACGATCTTGTGCAAGGCTTAGGATTGAGTCTTCTCCATCACATCATTCTCCTAATGATGTTATCCCGTTATCAATGACATCCAATGTCCATGGTCAGGAAACCATGACCATCTATTGATCAACGAGCTAGTCAACTAGAGGCTTACTAGGGACATGTTGTGGTCTATGTATTCACACATGTATTACGGTTTCCGGTTAATACAATTATAGCATGAACAATAGACAATTATCATGAACAAGGAAATACAATAATAACCATTTTGTTATTGCCTCTAGGGCATATTTCCAACAGTCTCCCACTTGCACTAGAGTCAATAATCTAGTTCACATCACTATGTGATTGCAATGAATCCAACACCCATGGGGATTGTTCATATCTTGCTTGTGAGAGAGGTTTATTAGTCAATGAGTCTAAACCTTTCAGATCCATGTGTGCTTTACAAATCTCTATGTCATCTTGTAGATGCAACTACCATGCCCTACTTGGAGCTATTCCAAATAACTGTTCTACTATACGAATCCGGTTTACTACTCAGAGTCATCCTGATTAGTGTCGAAGTTTGCATCGACGTAACCCTTTACGACAAACTCTTTTACCACCTCCATAATCGAGAAAATTCCTTAGTCCACTAGTTACTAAGGATAAGTTTGACCGCTGTCGTGTGATCCATTCCTGGATCACTCTTGTACCCCTTGACTGACTCATGGCAAGGCACACTTCAGGTGCGGTACACAGCATAGCATACTATAGAGCCTACGTCTAAAGCATAGGGGACGACCTTCATCCTTTCTCTCTCTTCTTCCGTGGTCAGGTCTTGAGTCTTACTCAATATTCACACCTTGTAACACAGCTAAGAACTCCTTCTTTGCTGATCTATTTTGAACTCCTTCAAAATCTTGTCACGGTATGTATTCATTCGAAAGTACTATTAAGCGTTTTTGATCTATCCTTATAGATCTTGATGCTCAATGTTCAAGTAGCTTAATCCAGATTTTCCATTGAAAAGCACTTTTCAAATAACCCTGCATGCTTTCCAGAAATTCTACATCATTTCTGATCAACAATATGTTAACAACATATACTCATCAAAAATTCTATAGTGCTCCCACTCACTTCTTTGGAAATACAAGTTTCTCATAAACTTTGTATAAACCCAAAATCTTTGATCATCTCATCAAACTGTACATTCCAACTCCGAGATGCTTACTCCAGTCCTTAGAAGGATTGATGGAGCTTTGCATACTTGTCAGCATCTTTCAGGATTGACAAAACCTTTTTGTTGTATCACATACAACCTTTCCTCAAGAAAAATGTCGAGGAAACAATGTTTTTTACATCCTATCTGCAAGATTTCATAAATAATGCAGTAACTGCTAACATAATTCCAACAGACTCTTAGCATCGCTACGAGTGAGAAAGTCTCATCGTAGTCAACTCCTTGAACTTGTCGGGAAACATCTTAACGACAAGTCGAGCTTTCTTAATGGTGACACTTTCCATCATTGTCTGTCTTCCTTTTAAAATCCATCTGCACCCAACAGCCTTACGACCATACGGTGGTTCTTTCAAAGTCTATACTTTCTTTTATACATGGATCCTCTCTCAGATTTTATGGCCTCGAGCCATTCTTCGGAATCTGGGCCCACCATCACTTCTCCATAGCTCGTAGTTTCATTGTTGTCTAGCAACATGACTTCCAAGACAGGATTACGTACCACTCTGAAGTAGTATGCATCCTTGTCGACCTATGAGGTTTGGTAGTGACTTGCTCTGAAGTTTCATGATCACTATCATAAGCTTCCACTTCAATTGGTGTAGGTGCCATAGGAACAACTTCCTGTGCCCTGCTACACACTAGTTTCATGATCACTATCATAAGCTTTCTGTGAAGCGTACTTGCAAGAAGAGCCCACTGCTGAGCTGTTCCGGAACTTTTTTCATCTGAACCGGCGTACAGAGTTTGTAAATGGCCCCAATACTGAACTTGGTGGTGTCTCAATTCAAAAGCGGAAGGAAGTTGAATTCCCTCATGCCAAACTGCACAGCCACCCTAAGGAATGGAACCAGACTTGGTTTTACTGCAGAGATACTTCTCCTGAAGATGAGAATCCCCTTCCAGGCTATCGTGATCACCGGCTTTCCAACACCCATCCAATGCTGCAACGCTTAAGTTCTACAGAACAGGCCAAATATGCCCCTCAAATCGCCAAGCTCCTGGCCTTTATGGCCAACAGTTTAACAGGCATTGATTTCATGCGCTGTTGGATATCTTGGAGCGTCTTGCCGCTAAGCCGCCGCTCCGGTTTAATGTGTGAGTACACCGGTGATGTTGAAGACCCTCAACGCCATATCAACATTCAGGTGACCGATGAAGAGGTCACTGAAGGCGTAAAGAAAATTTTGAAATGAATCGGAATCAGACTGTCGTCAAACCGGCTTGAACCCCTTCTATACTCAGAACAAACCGCCTGCTGTAAGCACTATACTTCCTTTTCATCTTTGATATCTTTAACTTGTTCAACTTGTAATCCTTCTTCTGTTTATGTATGAATAAGGTGATGATCCCTTCTGGAAACAAAAATCCGTAGATAAAGCAGTAAAGCCAACCGGGGATAAAGCGGTCAAACCATCCCGTCCCAAAACCAAAGCCGTCAAGCGGACCTCAAAGCGGAAAACGGATGACCGGATCAACATGGAACTTGATGAAGATGCTGATGATCTGAAAGTTGAAGTAGAACTTGACTCACTTGGCTCCCTTTTCATGCACCTCATTAACAATGATCTTTATCAGGAGGACGTAGAAGGCAGCCAAGCTGATGATGTAGAGGTAATTACCTTTTCCTCCGGTTCAGACTCTATGCCAACACAAAAAACCCGTCAAGCAGTCTGGAAAGTAAGCTTTTCTCATCTTCTTGCTTGCTTGGATCCAACATTTATTTTGAAGACGCAGCAACATGAAGCTCGCCAGACAACCCGGCACAGTGGCCAACAGGTCACTTCGGCCGGTTTACCTGATACCCCGGTTCGGAAGCGCCGGTCTGAGGTCTCTTCCACTTCTGACAACTCTTATCCCAAGGCAGGTTATTTCAGATAACCTCTTAATCCATCCGATTCAAATTATCAGGTGGCACCTCCCTCATCCTCTGGCGAGTCGACAGCAACCCAACTCCCTCCTCTAAAAACTGTGGCTGGGTAAGTTTTCAAACCCTTTCTTCCAATGCGTTACAAATCTTGAATAAGATGCTAACCCTCTTTTAATTTATTTGCAGAGCCAAAGCAAGACCCAGTAAGAAAGCTCGGGTCAACAATCCTTCAGAAGACCAGGCAGTTTTTGAAGAAGAGCAAAGAGGTGAACCGTACCAAACTCCTGAACCGGAGGGTCCTCATCCTGAAGCCGCCTCTGATGAACCGCCCCTTCAAGATCGGAATACTGAGGAACCACCAGAAGCTGATCCTGCCATGCCTGACACTGAACCGGCAGTTCCAAACCGGGCTAGTTCGATGAGAGATACTGAAACTCCGTCATCACCCGCAAAAACCACTGAAGGCCAAGGAGATGATGTTATCTTTACTGGCATGGGCCAAAGCTCTCCTGGCCATCCCGTAATCTTGGCCCAACATAGTGCCAAAGAAGAGCGTGCTGTTAGGGAAAAGGGCAAATGGAGTACTAACTTATCAAGTTATGCCCATCTCAATGCTGAAGAGCTTCACTCCGGTTTCTTAAACCGTCTGCACTCAAACCGTGACTATGAAGCCGGTTTGGTGAATTGGATGAAGGAACGCTATGAGGTATTTTCATCTCCCTTTACTTCTTGATTCCAAAGTTGAAATGCTAGCCCAAGTAGCCCCCAAGGGCCGTTTTATGATGTTAATCGTAAACCGGGTCTTTGTAACACTTTAAGTCTCTCCCACTGACCCTCAAAATGTTAGGTCCTTAGTGAAAACCAAGGCCGATACTTTACCAATATAATGATATAGCTTTCCTCAGCGTAGCCCCCAAAGGCCGGTTTAGCTTTGCAAGGTAATCCGGGTTTTAATCCATGCGTCCGTTTTGAACAGATGTACATTAGCCCCCAAGTGTCAAGGATAATGCTTGCATTGTTCTGGAGACTTTATAAAAGATGTAGTGAATCAGAGCAAATAGGCATTAGCCCCCAAGTACGAAGTGCATAACTTGTTATACGCTTTGTACTTAGAAAATATATATCCTGTTGTTTGACATTTCTTCACTGTTGTAGGCCGAACTAAGCAATAGAGATGCCCGGACCGCTGATTTGCAAGAGAACGTGAAGTCCCAACAAGCAGAAGCTGCGAAAGCCAAAGAGGAGCTGACCAAAGCCCTGGTAGCGATGGAAAAGCTGAAAGAGTCTTTTAACAAAGATCGTGCTGACTGGGAAACCGAGAAAATCGGTTTAACCAAAAGAGCTGAGGATGCCGAAGCAGCCCTGAAACCAGTTGTAGATGAACTAGCTGGTTTGAAATGGCAAATCAATGCCATGACTTCCGCTGTCTTTGGTAAGTATCTCCTTGTGCAGTTTGTGCAATTCATGGAACCTTATCATTGACCAGAACGCTGATTTTAAACCATAACAGGCACTCATATTGCTCATCTGGGCACAGATATGCAGATGAAGCTTAAAGCGGCGTATACCTTGATTGAACAGTTGTACACTGGGTCCCAGCAGGCTATTTGCACCGCGGCTTACAATAAACCGGCACCATCACTGATAAAGGAAACTCTTCAGAAGCTGGCCATGTTACCAGCCCGGATTACCGAACTGAAGAAGGCAGCTGCAAGAGCAGGAGCATTAACCGCACTAATCCGAGCCAAGGCATGGATTCCAGATCTTGAAGCGGAGGACATCATTAAAGGATATCCAGGTGTAAAGGAGGACGATTCAAACTTTGACAATGATGACCTCCGAAGGCTGACCAAAGAAATGCGGCCAATAGCCAGCAAACTGGCAGAGGACACAGACTTGTCTCATTTCCAACCGGCTTATGACGCTGAAGGGAAGAGACAGCCTGCCGAAATCCATGAAGTCGAAGAACTTGTGCCTCCAACCCGTAAGCATACCTATGCTCCTGATATTAACCCCTCCAGCCTTATCCATGAAGAGGCAGTGTTTCAAACTTTAACTGGAGTCAATTGGTCGACGGTTGATTTCCAATGTCTGGGGAGGGATGAAGAAGAAGTGATCGCACCAACTGACCCTCAACCGTCAAACCATCTAGACGAAGCGTCTTAAACCGGCAGCCGGTTTACCAGATATTGTATGCCAATGCCAAAAAACAATTATGCACTTGTAGCCGCTTTGAAGCTTCTTGTAATAGGATAGCAAAAATTCCTTTATCTGTCATGCCATCGAGCATGTTTTGTGACACTTCGTGAAAATTTGTTCCACTTTTTGGGATCTATTTATGCATAGCCCATGATGAGTTGTGTTCCTGGATACAAGAACCTGAAAGTATACTAGCGGTTTACCACTGGACGGGTTATGATGCCCAACAAATATACAATACTTAGATGAATAATCAAAGTTTTTGTATAAAAAGTAATATGTGCAACATACCTTGTTGGTTGACCAACTGGTTGTATGGTAAAGGTGTCAACACTAATCCGGAGTGTTGATAACTCTGTCCTTATTTTGCCAGATTATGATAATAAAGCGTACCGGGATATAATACCCACCGGGTTTTCTTTATAGCACTGGCGATTTAGTCAAACCAGACCAGGGTAAGGAACACCGGCTTGTAACTGATCATGTACTGACAACGTGTAGTTGAAAGTCAAGCCGAGCCAAGGACACCGGTTTATCAGAACATATTATGAACCTCAATAAAGGCAGAAAACTTAGCAAATAGGACTCAAAAAAGAAATATGCGAGACTTTTTACAAGCTGCCAGGCTCCAAATCGAGGCTTTTCATGGGCAGCCAGACCTCTGAGTTAAACCGCTTAACAAAGCCTTTTAAGATGGGCCTCCAATTAACCAATCGTCGTTTTAACTTTGACAAGTTCAGGGTCTGTAGAAGATTGACTTGTCAAACGTTCGGCGGGTCATACCAGGATTACCTGGACAGGGGTGGCTTACTTGATGAAGGCAGGTTAACCCGAGGTTTTAGGTGAATACACCAGGCTTCCAAGCCGTGGCTTGATAGCCAATTACAAGGGTCCTTTGAAACTCTTTGTTGCTTTGCACAAAGAGCCCCCAAGTAACTTTGTGAGCTGTGCTCAGTGGGTGCCCATGTTTGAGTTTGTGCTTTGTACAACACTCTCTTTGGCCCCACATAATTTCCTTGGAGCTTAACGCCTATCAAGAGGTGTAGCTATGGTGTGATAACAACCAAGCCCCCTAGTGAAATCCCTTTGTCTCCGTGCGGCTGCAGAGACCGGTTTAACAAAATTTTGCTTTGTTACTAGAAACCCTTATAGGCACACATATGATGTAAAAAGAACAGAGACCCCGCTTTATTCGAGGCTCCGGTTTATTATATAATATATACATTGTCATAAATATGTACATATGAAGAGCCTGTGGCTCAAGTATAGTAAGGTCGGAGAAGAGCTATATTCCACGGCCGCTTGGTCTCCTCCTCCGATTTACGTGAGTCTTTGTGCTCTCGAACATCAATGAGGTAGTATGACCCGTTGTGCAAATTCTTGCTGACCACAAATGGTCCTTCCCAAGGTGGGGATAACTTGTGCATATCAGTCTGATCCTGGATGAGCTGGAGCACCAAATCGCCCTCTTGAAAGGTTCTGGTCTTAACCCGGCGGCTGTGATAACGTCGGAGATCTTGTTGATAAATCGCCGAACGTGCTGCTGCAAGATCACGCTCTTCATCTAACAGGTCCAGGGAATCCTGACGTGCCTTCTCATTGTCAGTTTCAACATAAGCTATCACACGGGGTGAGTCGTGACGGATGCCACTAGGAAGAACTGCCTCCGCTCCATAAACCATGAAAAAAGGTGTGTAACCCGTAGACCTGTTGGGTGTGGTGTTGATGCTCCATAACACAAAAGGTAACTCCTCAACCCAACAACCCGGTGTCCGTTTCAAAGGAACCATAAGCCGGGGTTTGATACCTCGTAAAATTCATGATTTGCCCTCTCCGCTTGACCATTAGACTAGGGGTGAGCCACTGATGCTATATCAAGCCGGATGTGCTCATGTTGGAAAAATTCCTCCATCTCACCCTTTGATAGATTAGTACCATCATCAGTTATAATGCTGTGTGGAAAACCAAACTGGAATATCACCTTTTTGATGAATTGAACCGCCGTGGCCACATCACACTTACTGACTGGCTCTGCTTCCACCCATTTGGTGAATTTATCAACTGCCACTAACAAGTGGGTCTTTTTGTCCTTGGATTGCTTGAAGGGTCCAACCATATCAAGCCCCCAAGTCGCAAACGTCCAAGTTATTGGAATCATCCTCAGCTCCTGAGCCGGAATGTGAGCACGGCGTGCGAATTTTTGACAACCGTCACATCTCTTGACTAAATCCTCCGCATCAGCATGAGCTGTTAACCAGTAAGAACTGTGGTGAAAAGCTTTAGCAACCAAAGACTTTGAACCGGCGTGGTGACCACAATCCCCTTCATGGATTTCTCGCAAAATCTCACAACCCTCTTGAGGAGAGATACAACGCTGAATTGCTCCTGAGACGTTGTAACGATGTAACTCCCCGTTGATTATGGTCATGGACTTGGAACGCCGGATTACCTGTCGGGCCAAGGTTTCATCGTCTGGTAACTCGCCCCTGTTCATGTAAGCCAGATATGGGATTGCCTAATCCGGTATGACATGCAAAGCCGCCACCAATTGAGCTTCCGGATCAGGAATAGCCAACTCTTCCTCCGTTGGTACCTTGACTCACGGATTATGCAACACGTCAAGAAAGACATTTGGTGGAACCGGTTTACGCTGAGAACCAAGGCGACTTAAAGCATCCGCCGCTTTGTTCTTTCGCCGGTCTATATGGTCCACATGATAACCCTTGAAGTGACCAGCCACTGTGTCCACCTCTCACCGATATGCAGCCATGCGTGGGTCTTTAGAATCCCAAGTGTCAGACACCTGTTGAGCCACCAGATCTGAATCCCCAAAGCACTTGACCCGGCTTAAGTTCATTTCCTTAGCCATCCGAAGACCGTGGAGCAAAGCCTCATACTCAGTTGCATTGTTAGTACAAGGGAACATTAAACGGAGGACATAACAAAACTTGTCACCTCTTGGGGAAGTTAGTATGACTCCAGCCCCCGAGCCCTCCAACTGTCTGGATCCATCAAAGTGAATAGTCCAATACGTATTATCTAGCTTCTCCTCTGGTGCCTGCAACTCCATCCAATCATTGATGAAGTCTACGAGTGCTTGGGATTTGATCACTGTGCGAGGTATATATTTGAGCCCATGAGGTCCAAGCTCAATAGCCCACTTGGCAATCCGGCTAGTTGCTTCTCTGTTTTGAATGATATCTCCCAAAGGGGCTGAACTGACCATTGTGATAGGATGGCCCTGGAAATAATGTTTAAGCTTCTAGCTTGCCATAAACACTCCATATACCAGCTTCTGCCAATGTGGATACCTCTGCTTTGATTCAATGAGCACTTCACTGATATAATAAACCGGCCGTTGAACCGGATACTCATTTCCAACTTCCTTGCGCTCCATCACAATAGCCACGCTAACAGCTCGGGCATTAGCATCCACATATAGCAATAATGGCTCTTTATCGATCGGGGCTGCAAGCACAGGTGGTTCAACTAGCTGCCTCTTCAGATCCTCAAACGCTTTATCAGCCGCCTCGCTCCACACAAAATTATCTGTTTTCTTCCCAAGACGACTGATAAACCGGCTCAAAGCCGCAATCCGGCCGGCCAAACGTTGAACGTCATTGATACACGTCGGTTTAGCCAAAGATGTGATTGCTGAGATTTTTTCCGGATTTGCCTCGATACCTCTGTTCGATACCAGAAATCCCAAGAGTTTGCCTACCGGGACACCAAAGACACACTTTTCCAGATTGAGCATCATCTTGTAAACCCGGAGGTTGTCAAAGGTTTCTCTCAAATCATCTATCAATGTTTCCTCCTTTCTGGAGTTTATCACAATATCATCCACATATGCATGAACATTACACCCAATTTGCTTATGAAGACAATTCTGAACACAGCGTTGATAAGTCGCCTGGGCACTCTTAAGCCCGAAGGGCATGGAGACATAACAGAAGGCTCCAAAGGGAGTGATGAAAGATATCTTCTCCTGGTCCTTAACTACCATTTTGATCTGATGATAACCAGAGTAAGCATCCAGAAAACACAAATGGTCACAACCCGTCGTAGCATCAATGATCTGATTGATACGAGGGAGGGCAAAGGGGTCTGTAGGACAAGCTTTGTTCAAGTCTGTGTAATCTACACACATACGCCAAGTGCCGTTTTTCTTAAGAACCAGCACCGGATTAGTCAACCACTCTGGGTGAAAGACCTCCACGATAAACCTTGTGGCTAACAACTGAGCTACCTCTTCACCGATAGCCTTACGCCTTTCTTCATTGAAGCGGCGGAGAAACTGCTGAACCGGTTTAAACTTAGGATCAATGTTAGATTCCGAACAGCTATGACAACTAAACCTAGCAAGATAGTAATTACGACCCAAGGTGTGTGCTCAGTGAGTTCCCTCGGTACACCTGGCATGTCAGAAGGTTTCCATGCAAAGATGTCCCGGTTCTCACAGATGAACTCGATGAGCGTGCTTTCCTATTTGGGATCCGGTTAGCGCTGATACTGAACTGTTTGGATGAATCGCCAGGAACAAAGTCAACCATGTTAGTATCTATGGCTGATTCAAACTTCAACACTGGATCGTGTTCCGTAGTTAGCTTTTTCAAAGAAGTCATGTCTGCCGGATCAACTTGGTCTTTATAAAACTTCAACTCCTCCATGGCACAAACCGACTCAGCATAAGCCGCATCACCCTCCTCACATTCCAAAGCGATCTTCCTGCTCCCATGTACTGTGATGGTCCCCTTATGACCTAGCATTTTAAGCTGCAGATAAACATAACACGGCCTTGCCATGAACTTAGCGTAAGCCGGCCGCCCAAACAAAGCGTGATACCGACTTTTGATTTTCACCACCTCAAAGGTCAATGTTTCTGATCTTGAATCATGATCTTCTCCAAAAGCCACCTCTAAGGCTATCTTGCCCACTGGATATGCAGACTTACCAGGGACCACACCTTGAAAAACGGTATTTGAAGGTTTAAGATTATTATCTGTCAACCCCATACGGCGGAAGGTATCATAATATAGAATGTTGATACTACTTCCCCGTCCATGAGTACCTTAGTGAACTTGTATCCCCCAACTTGAGGGGCCACCACTAAAGCCAGATGACCCGGATTGTCAACCCGGGGGGTGATCCTCTCTACTCCACAAAATGGGTTGCTCGGACCAGCGCAAATACTGAGGCACCGCCGGTTCAACAGAGTTTACTGCCCTCTTGTGAAGCTTCTAATCACTCTTACACAAGCTAGTGGTGAAGACATGATACTGCCCACTATTTAACTGCTTAGGATTGCTCTGATAACCCGACTGTTGCTCCTGCTGCTGGCTTCCCTGATGGTTGTAACCTCCCTGGTTGCCCTGATTCCCTTGATTGTTGTATCCGGTTTGATTGCCCTGAAATCCTGAACCGGAACTGCCACCTCCGTAACCCGGCCATTGGAAACCACCTCCTGAACCGCCAGGCGGGCCATTGTCATACTGAAACATTTGGAGTTCTTAAAATCTCGCATCATATAGCAATCCTTCCAAAGATGCGATGTTGGCTTCCCCTTGGATCCATGCTTTGGACAGGGTTGATTTAACAGGCGCTCCAAATTGGGGCCTGAACCGCCGCCTCTCTGGGGCAGCTTACCCTTACGGCGCTGACCATTCTCCTGAGCGTTGGTGTTAGCCACAAAGTCCAAACTGTTGTCAGCCTTGCGCTTACCATTGTTGCCATGGCTGGCCGGATTATGCTGTTGCCCCTTGGTGTTGCCGTTCTTTTTCCCTTTCCCCGTTTTGTCCTCCTCTGAGTCAGGGTCTTTGGTAGTATCTGAATCGGTGTATTTAACCAAAGCGGCCATAAGCGTCGACATATCATTGCAGTGACGTTTGAGCCTTCCTAACTTCTATTTGAGTAGCAAAAAACGGCAATTGTGCTCCAATGTTAGTACTGCGGTATCTGCATTGATACGATCCGATGAATGCAAAATTGCTGAGACCCGCTTTACCCAATGGGTCGTGGACTCCCCCTCCTCTTGGACACAAGCGGCCAGATCCACAATTGTCATGGGCTTCTTACAAGTATCTTTGAAGTTCTGGATAAACCGGTGCTTCAATTAGGCCCATGATCCGACAGAGTTAGTTGGTAAGCTCTTCAACCAAGTACGAGCTGTTCCTTCCAACATCATGGTGAAGTATTTAGCACATACTGCTTCATCCACATCCAACATCTCCATTGCCATCTCGTAGCTTTCAACCCACGCCTCTGGTTGCAGATCGATGGTATAATTGGGTACCTTACAAGGTCCTTTGAAATCCTTGGGCAGTCTCACATTACGCAAAGCGGGGGTAAGGCATGGCACCCCTAAGGAACTGAATACTACCCCTGGTTCGACTGAAGCGGTGGGGCGAACCAGAGTAGGTTGACGGGCCCCGTGTAGAACCGCTAACTCGGCCTCCCGACATGTGCGACCATGATCCACCACATCCTGCGCATTGGCACCGCCCCCTGCCGGGTTGTGTCCTCGCGGCGAGTTACGGCGACGTGCACTGCTTGCCACGGCCGGTTCATCCTCAACATGCCTGTTGTAGCTCCGGCTTGGACGTGGGGTGGAATGAATCCTCTCACGACTGTGCAAATATGCTTGCTGCTGATTTAGAGCTGTTTGAAGGAGATCTTTGGCCCATCATGCTTCAACCGCAACTGGTGACTCGCCGTCGGTTGGGAGGGCTACTAACCGTGAAGCGGCGGCCACAATGTTGTCCAACGGGTTGGAGTAATGCCCGGGAGGTGTTGGAACATATTGTGGCACAATGTTATTCTGACGAGGCGGGTCCATCGTGCGCGGCTGAACCAGCGCTCCTGTTCCTGGTGCCTCCGTCCGGTTTAATATTGGCTGGTTACTAGTTCCTGCTCCTGGCGTATTGAAGAGATTTTGTGGCTCATAACCCGACGGGAGATGCGATCGGTACCTTCTTCTCATGACTTCTTCGGAAGCGTTCTGATCCAGCCTAATCTGGTAGGCCTGAGCTTCCAACTCGGCCCGTTCTGTAGCCATCCTAGTGTTCTCTGCCGCTAGGTCCGCTTTAGCATGAGCTATCTGATCCTTCACGTTTGCAATCTCCGCGTTGTGCTGATCCCGGGCTGCTGCATCCACCTCTGCAGCCATTAATGCTGCCAAAGCGTCGAACAAGTCAGACAAGACTTGAGCCGGAGGTGGCGTAGAGCTTCCTACCCCTGCCGGCGTGGCCGTTGTTGAATCGGAGAGTATTGCTGCGGCAACTGACAAATGAGGCACCGACTATGTACCGGCCATGAAGATAGCGGCCCGGTTTGGCAGATCAGGGGAGTTCGGAATACTGTTTCCCTCGGATCCTCCACTAATCCGGCCATCCTGCAACTGATAGAGCGACTCGGTCTCTCCAGAAGACTCGTCGTCGGAACAGACAACGGTTTCTCCATCGGACGCCGGTCCGTCCTTGTATTCTAGTCCATGGATGACGCCTACAAAAACATGCTTCGCCACGGGCTGAACCGGCGAAGGGCTTGCACACTAAGCCGTCTCGATGATGTCGGTGCAGATGTCCGGCTCCGGGGCCGGTTCGCCAATCTTGCCGATGAAGACGTGAATCCCACCAAAGGGGACCCGGTACCCATATTCGATTGAATCGGCCTCGGGACCCCATCCTGCGTTGTCGATGTAGAGCTTGCCGCAACGACTCTTCGTCATCCGACCCACAGCATATCCCTTGAGTCCATCAAAGCCGCCCTTCAAGAACTCGAAACCATCGTGCGATAGCCCCATGGTGGGCGCCAACTGTCGTGGATTGGTCACGGCAGATGTCCTTGTGAAAGGACTTAGTCATGGAGCCATCGCAACGGGTTAGCTTAAAGGGGTTAAACCGGACAAGGGGACACGAGGAGTTTATACTAGTTCGGCCCCTTCGATGAAGGTAAAAGCCTACGTCTAGTTGTGATTGGTATTGCTAGGGTTTCGAAAGCTAGGGAGCGAATCCGCTTTGTCTGGCTCTCGAGTCGTTGTCTGTCCCTCAACCGCTGCCGGGTCGTCCCTTTATATACACAGGTTGACACCCGCTGGTTTACAGAGTCCCGAAGCCGGATCATAAACGTGTCCGGTTCGGTCTCTACACTTCCTATCTTACAAAGCAAGTTACACAATTAAGTCGGTTTACATCTACAGGCCTTAACTCGCCTCTGGGCCTTGGGCCTTCGTAAAGTGTCATCATTCTTATGTCTTGATGGGCTTCTAATCTTCATAAAGCTAATCCGGCTATTCCTGGCTGGTTTACGTCCAGTAATAATATCCCTAACACTACCTCTTGAGCATGCGTTGGTTTTTCCCTTGAAGAGGAAAGGGTGATGCAGCAAAGTAGCGTAAGTATTTCCCTCAGTTTTGAGAACCAAGATATCAATCCAGTAGGAGACAATGCACAAGTCACCTAGTACCTGCACAAACCATTAAGAACCTTGCAACCAATGCGATAAAGGGGTTGTCAATCCCTTCACGGTCACTCGCAAAAGTGAGATCTAATAAAGATTGTAATGTAAATATTTTCGGTATTTTTGTTGTATAGATTGGAAAGTAAAGATTGCAAAATAGTAAACGAGACGAGATGTAAATAAAAGAGATGCAATATAATAAGAAAGAGACCCGGGGGCCATAGGTTTCAGTAGTGGCTTCTCTCAAGTTAGCATGTATTACGGTGGGTGAACAAATTACTGCCGAGCAAATGATAGAAAAGTGATGTCTACTACACAACCTTCTTCTTGTAGAGGTTGTTAGGCCTCCAAGTGTAGAGGTTTGTAGGACAGTAGGAAATTTTCCTCAAGTGGATGAACTAAGGTTTATCAATCCGCGGGAGGCGTAGGATGAAGATGGTCTCTCTCAAACAACCCTGCAACCAAATAACAAAGAGTCTCTTGTGTCACCAACACACCCAATACAATGGTAAATTGTATAGGTGCACTAGTTCGGCGAAGAGATGGTGATACAAGTGCAATATGTATGGTAGATATAGGTTCTTATAATCTGAAAATATAAAAACAGCAAGGTAACTAATGATAAAAGTGAGCAAAAACGGTATTGCAATGTGTTGAAACAAGGCCTAGAGTTCATACTTCCACTGGTGCAAGTTCTCTCAACAATAATAACATAATTGGATCATATAACTATACCTCAACATGCAACAAAGAGTCACTCCAAAGTCACTAATAGCGGAGAACAAACGAAGAGATTATTGTAGGGTACAAAACCACCTCAAAGTTATCCTTTGTGATCGATCTATTCAAGAGTCTGTAGTAAAATAACACAAAGCTATTCTTTCCATTCAATCTATCATAGAGTTCGTACTAGAATAACACCTTAAGACACAAATCAACCAAAACCCTAATGTCACCTAGATACTCCAATGTCACCTCAAGTATCCGTGGGTATGATTATACGATATGCATCACACAATCTCAGATTCATCTATTCAACCAACACAAAGAACTTCAAAGAGTGCCCCAAAGTTTCTACCGGAGAGTCAAGATGAAAACGTGTGCCAACCCCTATGCATAAGTTCACGAGGTCACCAAACTCGCAAGTTGATCACCAAAACATACATCAAGTGGATCACGTGATATCCCATTTTCACCACAGATAAGCACATGCAAGACATACATCAAGTGTTCTCAAATCCTTAAAGACTCAATCCGATGAGATAACTTCAAAGGGAAAACTCAATTCATCACAAGGATATAGAGGGGGAGAAACATCATAAGATCCAACTATAATAGCAAAGCTCGCGATACATCAAGATCGTGCCGAATTAAGAACACGAGAGAGAGAGAGATCAAACATATAGCTACTTGTACATACCCTTAGCCCTGAGGATGAACTACTCCCTCCTCATCATGGAGAGCGCCCGGCTGATGAAGATGGCCACCGGAGAGGGATTCCCCCCTCCGGCAGGGTGCCGGAATAGGTCTCGATTGGTTTTCGGTGGCTACAAAGGCTTGTGGCGGCGGAACTCCCGATCTAGGTTTCTTTCTGGAAGTTTGGGGTTATATAAGAGGTGTTGGAGTCGGGAACAAGTTAGGGGGGGGTCCCCGAGGCGGCCACGAGGTAGGGGCACGCCTAGGGGGTAAGGCGCGCCCCCACCCTCATGGTGGCCTCGGGACTCTTCTGGCCCATCTCCGGTACTCTGTGGGCTTCTTCTGGTCCAAAAATGATCTCCATGAAATTTCAGGTCAATTGGACTCCGTTTGGTTTTCCTTTTCTGTAAAACTCAAAAACAAGGAAAAAAACAGAAACTGGCACTAGGCTCTAGGTTAATAGGTTAGTCCCAAAAATCATATAAAATAGCATATAAATGCATATAAAACATCCTATATGGATAATATAATAGCACGGAACAATAAAAAATTATAGATACGTTGGAGACGTATCAAGCAACCCCAAGCTTAATTCCTGCTCGTCCTCGAGTAGGTAAATGATAAAAATAGAATTTTTGATGTGGAATGCTACCTAACATATTGATCAATGTAATTTTCTTTATTGTGGCATGAATGTTTAGATCTGAAAGATTCAGGGCAAAAGCTTAATATTGACATAAAAATAATAATACTTCAAGCATACTAACAAAGTAATCATGTATTCTCAAAATAACATGGCCAAAGAAAACTATCCCTACAAAATCATATAGTCTGGCTATGCTCTATATTCATGACACAAAATATTTAAATCATGCACAACCCCGATGACAGGCCAAGCAATTGTTTCATACTTTTGATGTTCTCAAACTTTTTCAATCTTCACGCAATACATGAGCATGAGCCATGGACATAGCACTATATGTGGAATAGAATGGTGGTTGTGGAGAAGACAAAAAGGAGAAGATAGTCTCACATCAACTAGGCGTATCAACGGGCTATGGAGATGCCCATTAATAGATATCAATGTGAGTGAGTAGGGATTGCCATGAAACGGATGCACTAGAGCTATAAGTGTATGAAAGCTCAAAAAGAAACTAAGTGGGTGTGCATCCAACTTGCTTGCTCACGAAGACCTAGGGAATTTTGAGGAAGCCCATCATTGGAATATACAAGCCAAGTTCTATAATGAAAGATTCCCACTAGTATATGAAAGTGACAACATAGGAGAGTCTCTATCATGAAGATCATGGAGCTACTTTGAAGCACAAGTGTGGTAAAAGGATAGTAGCATTGCCCCTTCTCTCTTTTTCTCTCATTTTTTTGTTTTTTGTTTTTTTGGGCCTTCTCTTTTTTTATGGCATCTTTTTTTCTCTTTTTTATTTTTCGTCTAGAGTCTCATCCCGACTTGTGGGGGAATCATAGTCTCCATCATCCTTTCCTCACATGGGACAATGCTCTAATAATGATGACCATCACACTTTTATTTACTTACAACTCAAAAATTACAACTCTATACTTATAACAAAATATGACTCTATATGAATGCCTCCGGCGGGGTACCGGGATGTGCAATGACTCATGAGTGACATGTATGAAAGAATTATGAACGGTGGCTTTGCCACAAATACGATGTCAACTACATGATCATGCAAAGCAACATGACAATGATGAAGCGTGTCATAATAAATGGAACAGTGGAAAGTTGCATGGCAATATATCTCGGAATGGCTATGGAAATGCCATAATAGGTAGGTATGGTGGCTGTTTTGAGGAAGGTATATGGTGGGTGTATGATACCGGCGAAAGTTGTGCGGTACTAGGGAGGCTAGAAATGGTGGAAGGGTGAGAGTGCGTATAATCCATGGACTCAACATTAGTCATAAAGAACTCACATACTTATTGGAAAATCTATTAATTATCGAAATAAAGTACTACGCGCATGCTCCTAGGGGGATAGATTGGTAGCAAAAGACCATCACTCGTCCCCGACCGCCACTCATAAGGAAGACAATCAATAAATAAATCATGCTCCGACTTCATCACATAACAATTCACCATACGTGCATGCTACGTGAATCACAAACTTTAGAACAAGTATTTCTCAAATTCACAACTACTCAACTAGCATAACTCTAATATCACCATCTTCATATCTCAAAACAATCATCAAGTATCAAACTTCTCATAGTATTCAATGCACTCTATATGGAAATTTTTATTATACCCATCTTGGATGCCTATCATATTAGGACTAATTTTATAACCCAAGAAAATTACCATGTTGTTCTAAAGACTCTCAAAATAATATAAGTGAAGCATGAGAGTTCATCTATTTCTTCAAAATAAAACCACCGCCATGCTCTAAAAAGATATAAGTGAAGCACTGGAGCAAATGACAAACTACTCCAAAAGATATGAGTGAAGATCAGTGAGTAGTCGAATAATCTATACCTACTATTAAAGGGAGGTGATATTCTTGGTTTTGTCCCGCTTCAATTAATTTCGCGTACGCTATTTGGTTTTGTTACTTGCCACCTGTTTTGGCCCAATGGAGGAAGCCCACCTGGCGGCACGCTGAGGCCCAAGTTCGGAGAGCTGGCAAAAAATAAAATTATCGATGGGAGGGTTCGATCCCATAACCTGCGAACCGGCCACACATAGTTTGTCCAACTGACTCAGCTAGAGATATGAGAGAATTTTTTTCTCCCGTTGCAACGCACGGGACCTTTTGCTAGTTATGTAACTATGTGAAGGTTCTCTAACATTTAATAATTTCTGATCTTGGTATTTTATTCAAATAGCAAGAAAAACAAAATAAAATAAAATGACGCTCCAAGCAAAACACATATCATGTGATGAATAAAAATATAGCTCCAAGTAAAGTTGCCAATGAATGAAGACGAAAGAGGGGATGCCATCCGGGGCATCCCCAAGCTTAGGCTCTTGATTGTCCTTGAATGTTACATTGGGTGCCTTGGGCATCCCCAAGCTTATGCTCTTGACACTCCTTGTTCCATAGTCCATCGACTCTTTACCCAAAACTGGAAAACTTCACAACACAAAACTTAACAGAGAACTCGTAAGCTCCGTTGGTATAAGAAAATAAATCACCACTTAGATACTGTTGTGAACTCATTCGAAATTCATGCTGGTGTGATATCTACTGTATTCCAACTTCTCTATGGTTCATACCCTCCGATACTACTCATAGATTCATCAAAATAAGCAAACAACACATAGAAAACAGAATCTGTCAAAAACAGAACAGTCTGTAGTAATCTGTGGGTTTCGAATACTTTTGTCACTCCAAAAATTCTGAAATAAATTGGTGTACCTGAGGAATTTGTCTATTAATCATCTTCAAAAAGAATCAACCTAACCGCACACTCCAGTAATAAATGGCAGCTAATCTTGTGAGCGCAAAAATTTCTGTTTTTTACAGCAAGATCGCAAAGACTTCACCCAAGTCTTCCCAAAGGTTCTACTTGGCACAAACACTAATTAAAACATAAAACCACATATAAAAATAGGCTATATGAATTATTTATTACTAAACAGAAACAAAAAGCAAGAAACAAAAATAAAAATTGGTTTGCCTCCCAACAAGCGCTAACGTTTAACGCCCCTAGCTAGGCATGATGATTTCAATGATGCTCACATAAAAGATAATAATTGAGACATAAAGAGAGCATCATGAAGAATATGACTAGCACATTTAAGTCTAACCCACTTCCTATGCATATGGATTTTTTGAGCAAACAACTTATGGGAACAATAACCAACTTGCATAGGAAGGTAAAACAAGGATAACTTCAAGATTTTCATCACACGGAGAGGAAACTTGATATTATTGCAATATGTAAAAGCATATATTCCTCTTTCATAATAATTTTCAGTAGCATAATGAGTGAATTCAACAATATAACCATCACATAAAGTATTATTTTCATGATGCACAAGCATAGAAATTTTACTACTCTCCACAAAAGCAAAATTCTTCTCATTCGGAATAGTGGGAGCAAATTCAACAAAATAACTATCATGGGATTGAAAATTGAAATCAAGATGACAAATTTCATGGTTATCATTCTTCTTTATAGCATACGTGTCATCACAATAATCATCATAGATAGGAGGCATGCTTTCATCAAAATAAAATTGCACATCAAAACTTGAGGGAGAGAAAATATCATCTTCATCAAACATAGCATCCCCAAGCTTGTGGCTTTGCATATCATTAGCATTATGGGTATTCAATGAATTCATACTAACAACATTTCAATGATGCTCATCATACAAAGATTTTGTGCAAAACATTCTAATGCATTCTTCTACACTTTGGCACAATTATCGGAATCCTTATTTTCATGAAAGACATCAAAAAGATGAAGCATATGAGGTATCCTCAATTCCATTTTTTATAATTTTCTTTTATAAACTAAACTAGTGATAAAACAAGAAACTAAAAGATTCAATTGCAAGATCTAAAGATATACCTTCAAGCGCTAACCTACCCGGCAACGGCGCCAGAAAAGAGCTTGATGTCTACTACACAACCTTCTTCTTGTAGACGTTGTTGGGCCTCCAAGTGCAGAGGTTTGTAGGACAGTAGAAAATTTCCCTCAAGTCGATGACCTAAGGTTTATCAATCCGTGGGAGGTGTAGGATGAAGATGCTCTCTCTCAAACAACCCTGCAACCAAATAACAAAGAGTCTCTTGTGTCACCAACACACCCAATACAATGGTAAATTGTATAGGTGCACTAGTTCGGCGAAGAGATGGTGATACAAGTGCAATATGTATGGTAGATATAGGTTTTTATAATCTGAAAATATAAAAACAGCAAGGTAACTAATGATAAAAATGAGCAAAAACGGTATTGCAATGCGTTGAAACAAGGCCTAGAGTTCATACTTCCACTGGTGCAAGTTCTCTCAACAATAATAACATAATTGGATCATATAACTATACCTCAACATGCAACAAAGAGTCACTCCAAATTCACTAATAGCGGAGAACAAACGAAGATATTGTAGGGTACGAAACCACCTCAAAGTTATCCTTTCTGATCGATCTATTCAAGAGTTTGAAGCTATTCTTTCCATTCAATATATCCTAGAGTTCATACTAGAATAACACCTTAAGACACAAATCAACCAAAACCCTCATACCTAGATACTCCAATGTCACCTCAAGTATCCCTGGGTATGATTATACGATATGCATCACACAATCTCAGATTCATCTATTCAACCAACACAAAGAACTTCAAAGAGTGCCCCAAAGTTTCTACCGGAGAGTCAATATGAAAACGTGTGCCAACCCCTATGCATAAGTTCCCGAGGTCACGAAACTCGCAAGTTGATCACCAAAACATACATCAAGTGGATCACGTGATATCCCATTGTCACCACAGATAAGCACATGCAAGACATACATCAAGTGTTCTCAAATCCTTAAAGACTCAATCTGATAAGATAACTTCAAAGGGAAAACTCAATTCATCACCAGGAGATAGAGGGGGAGAAACATCATAAGATCCAACTATAATATCAATCCTCGCGATACATCAAAATCGTACCGAATCAAGAACACGAGAGAGAGAGAGAGAGATCAAACACATAGCTACTGGTACATACCCTCAGCCCCGAGGGTGAACTACTCCCTCCTCATCATGGAGAGCGTCGGGATGATGAATATGGCCACCGGAGAGGGATTCCCCCTCCGGCAGGGTGCCGGAACGGGTCTAGATTTGTTTTTGGTGGCTATAGAGGCTTGCGGCAGCGGAACTCCCGATCTAGGTTTCTTTCTGGAAGTTTGGGGTTATATAAGAGGTGTTGGAGTCGGAACAAGTCAGGGGGTCCCTGAGGCGGCCATGAGGTAGGGGCGCGCCCAGGGGGGTAGGGCGCGCCCCCCACCCTCGTGGTGGCCTCGGGACTCTTCTGGCCCATCTCCGGTACTCCGTGGGCTTCTTCTGGTCCAAAAATGATCTCCGTGAAATTTCAGGTCAATTGTACTCCGTTTGGTTTTCCTTTTTTGTAAAACTCGAAAACAAGGGGAAAAAACTGGCACTGGGCTCTAGGTTAATAGGTTAGTCCCAAAAATCATAAAAAATAGCATATAAAACATCCTAGATGGATAATATAATAGCATGGAACAATCAAAAATTATAGATACGTTGGAGACGTATCAAAAAGTGCATAGTTATGAAGATATCTAAGGCAATGATCATGAATATAGGCATCACGTCCGTGTCAAGTAGATCGAAACGATTCTGCATCTACTACTATTACTCCACACATCGACCACTATCCAGCATGCATCTAGAGTATTAAGTTCATAAGAACAGAGTAACACATTAAGCAAGATGACATGATGTAGAGGGATGAACTCAAGAAATATGATATAAACCCCCTCTTTTTATCCTCGATGGCAACACTACAATACGTGCCTTGCTGCCCCTACTTTCAATGGGAAAGGACACCGCAAGATTGAACCCAAAACTAAGCACTTCTCCCATTGCAAGAAAGATCAATCTAGTAGGCCAAACTAAACCGATAATTCGAAGGGACTTGAAAAGATATCAAAACATGCATATAAGAATTTAGAGAAGAACCAAATAATATTCATAGATAATCTTGTTCATAAATCCACAATTCATCGAATCTCGGCAAACACACCATAAAAGAGTATTACATCGAATAGATCTCCAAGAACATCGAGGAGAACTTTGTATTGAGAATCAAAGAGAGAGAAGAAGCCATCTAGCTAATAACTATGGACCCGAAGGTCTGTGGTAAACTACTCCCGCTTCATCGGAGAGGCAATGGTGTTGATGTAGAAGCCCTCCGTGATCGATTCCCCCTCCGACTGATCGCCGGAAAAGGCCCCAAGATGGGATCTCACGGGTACAAAAGGTTGCGGCGGTGGAAAAGTGGTTTCGTGGCTCTCTGCGATGTTTCTAGGGTATAAGAGTATATATAGGTGAAAGAAGTACGTCGGTGGAGTTACGAGGGGCCCGAGGGTGGGGGCGCGCCTACCCCCATTGGGCGCGCCCTCCTTCCTCGTGGAGTTCCAGACTTCGACTCCAAGTCTTCTGGATTGCTTTCGGTCCAAGAAAGATCATCACGAAGGTTTCAGTCCGTTTGGACTCTGTTTGGTATTCCTTTTCTGCGAAACTCTAAAATAGGCAAAAAATGGAAACTGGCACCGGGCCTCCGGTTAATAGGTTAGTCCCAAAAATAATATAAAAGAGCATATTAAAGCCCATTAAACATACAAAACAGATAATATAATAGCATGGAACAATCAAAAATTATAGATACGTTGGAGACGTATCACCTGGCTAGTCATAATGGACAGGGTTAACACTAAAGACATGATACAGCGCAGGCATTGGAAAAGTCATGATGGGCCTGAATGTGTCCTTTGCCCGACTGGTGCACTTGCGGACAGGAACGATCTCTTCTTTCAGTGTAACTTCAGTGTGCGTGTATGGAATTATCTTCAGGTTGTTTGAATGGATAGCAATGAGATGGTGCAAATTGCTTTGCATGCCACGAAGGATTTCAATAAGCCATTCTTCTCTTAGGTGTTTTTTCTTGCATGGTGGAATGTTTGGAAAGTCAGAAACGATAGGGCTTTTAGACATATCAGGCCAACTTTCAGGCAATGGAGGAATGGTTTCATCCATGACATTACCCTCTCACCCATAGGATCAAAAGAAGATACAAAGATGCACTGCTTAAGTGGATTAACTTCCTGCCTCCTTGATGAGGCTCCTAGATTTAGTCTTTAGGTATAGCACCCCTTCTTCTATTTAGCTTTGTATAGTTCTTTTTTTTTCTCTTGTAGCTCATCTTGAGGAACCTTTTGTAATTTGTTCTCTCAAGTGTAATCAAATGCTGTCGGGTGTAAGCCCTGCAGTCTTCAAGGTCAAAAACAAAAGAACTATACAAGTATACATTACATATGAAAGATTATTAAATCGATAAAATAGAGCCTCAATTTGCAGAATCATAAGTTCACACCACATACTGATAAGTTACACCATGCTTAGGCAAACCAATCTACTAACGAAGTTGAGTTCAAATACATTAGTCTCTCTTTACAATGCATGTCTTAGTATCGGAATGAAAATTATGATATCTGGATTTCAATGTTTAAACCAATGCACAATTTTTAATTTGATAAGCATGTAGGCATCTCATTTGCACCAAATCAAACCATGTGAATCTGGACGAGCATGTTAGGTAATCGAATCATGCGTAAAAGTATAATCAACAACATTTTTTGTTCTTCAAATTATTAAACCTAACATGCAAGCCACATTTTCTATGCCCTAGAAGTTTCCATGACACTACTAGGGAAAAGCCTATACATAGAATCTTATCAGTAGCGCGCTTTAAACCAAGGCGCTGCTGCTAATTAGCAGTAGCAAGCTCAAGAATAACTCGCTGCTGAAATTAATGTAGCAGTAGCGCGCCAGCTCAAAGACGCGCTACTGCTATAATTCCCACGAGGCCGCCGCGAGGCTAGCTATAGCAACAACGCGTTATAACGACGGGCGCTACTGCTACGTAGCATAGTAGCAGCGCATTTCGCCAATAAGCGCTACTGCTAAGTTTACTACAAAAATTTAGTCCCACCTCGCTCTGTGAAGAGAGTTTCTACCACCTTAAATATGTTACTTCTCAAACTTTGACAAGCACTTGGTCTTCATTGAACTCTATGTGTAGAATTTGTGGCTGCAATATGAGTCTTCACTTGTTCCTAAACCAGTGAGGACTCATATTGACAAATCAGATTGTACACAAAAAGATCGTTAATGATCAATGTATTTTTGATACATTGAACTATAAGCCTATTTTTACATGCTGACACATAGCAGTAGCGCTTCTTTGTGAAAGGCCTTTCTGCTATGTAGTTTAGCAGTAGTGTCTTTCTCTATAGCGCGCTACTGCTAAGCCATTCCATCTCCCACCCTATCTCCTCTATCCGATCCACTCACAGTCACACACTCACTGGATCCCTCTCAATCCCCCACGCCGGTCCTCCCCCGTCGCCTCTCCTCCCTCTGCATCGCCGTTACCTCCTCCTCCAGGCTGGACTCGGTACTAGCCTCCTCCTCCGTCCTCGCTCTCCACTCGCCGCTGGCCGGCCCCTCCTCGCTCCACCTTCCTCCTCCATCCTCCCTCCACTGGCCGCCGGCCGGCCCCTCCTCGCTCCGCCTTCCTCCTCCGTCCTCCCTCCACTGGCCGCCGGCCGGCCCCTCCTCCTCCTTGCTGGACTCGGTACCGGCCTCCTCCTCTGTCCTCCCTACATTTTGATTTAGTTGATTTAGTAGGCTAGTTGATTTAGAACATTTTGATTTAGTTGATTTAGTAGGCTATTTGATTTAGTTGATTTAGTAGGCTAGTTCATTTAGTTGATTTAGAACATTTTGATTTAGTTGATTTAGTAGGCTAGTTCATTTAGTTGATTTAGTACGCACCATTTTCATTTAGTTGATTTAGAACATTTTCATTTAGTTGTTTTAGTTACTTTTTGGCAAAATGTAGGTGGTACCTTGTCATCTAATATGTTACTAGATCTTAGGATTATAATTGTCCATCAAATTGCTTCTCGCGGAAGAACCAAAAATATCTCATGCTACTGTTTTTCTTTCCTGTGAAGTGGATCGTTAATCCTTTGCTCATATTGCTTTAGGAAAAATGGCGCCACCACCACCACCACTATGTCGACTATGCAAGTCAAGGTGCGCCAGCAGCCTTGCAACTGGCAAGTTGTTCGGCATCTATTTCCAGCCGGGTTTTCGTCATGCGCGGTAAGAAATTAGATGAAATGTAATAACTATTTTATTTTTAGTGTTGGCATTACTGCATTGTGTCATTTTGCTTATTTTACATAGATCGTCCCATGCAATGTGAGGTTGAAATTCAACAAGCTGACATGAGACACTGTGACATTTGAGGCTCCTGGGGGGCTGTACACTATGGAGGTCGAGAAAGGATGCAATATGTCGCAGGTTGGAGGAGATGGATGGGCCCGTTTCGTCGCTCGCATGCGTCTTACTGGTGGTGAGTTGATCAGCTTCTCCTTCAGAGCAGAAAGACCCAAGTTGGCTGTCATTTATCTCAACCTGGTGGAAGATGATGAGGATGACGAAGATGATGAAGATGATGAAGATAATGAGGACCCACTCGATGAAGATGATGAGGACCCACTTCATGAAGCCATCGTAGCTCAAAGAACAAGGCTGAGCGAGGAGGAGGTGTCCAACATATGGGACATAATTCCGCCACGTGCTGACTTTGTCGGGGTGCCATTTGTGACCCGCCTGACAAATACCATGGTTGATTGACATGATATGGTATGTTATACTTACAAATGCAAATTATCCAATGAAATACTTAGTGTATAGTCCAATGATATGGTATGTTATGTGGAATCTAGTCGATGATATGTTTTAGTGTAGAGTTCGATCACATGCTTATTAGTGTAGAATCTAAGGAAACTATTAATAGTGTAGATAATCCATATGTACTTATTTGCGAGGCTATTTATTAATTGAAATGTTTTTCTTATTCAGAAATTGGCAAAGAGCATATATGTGAGTTATGGTATCGAGCCTGATGAAGAAGGCTCAGCTGGACTACGCCTTACTACAAGGGGCTCCGTCACAACCTGTACTTACCGCGTGGACACGGACGGTCGCACACACTTAAACTCGGTTGGGTGGAAGAAATTCCTCGATGGCAAGAATCTTCGTGTTGGACAGGCCATCCTAATTACTATCAGGAACACCAACCGCCCAGGCTTGAGGATGATGATTGTCTTTGATATCATCTAGAACTACATATGTCTGTGTGGATATATCATCTAGAACTACATATGTGTGTGTGGCTATATCAGCTAGAACAACATATGATGATCGTTGTCGATATCATCTAGAACTACATATGATGATCGCCGTTGATATGACCTTGTACTGCTTGAGGATGCATGTTGACTATGCATTAAATTGTTATGTAGTACTCCCTTCGTTCCAAATTACTCGTCATGGTTTGAACTAAAACCACGACGAATAATTTGGAACGAAGGGAGTACTACCCAGTAATGGTTTATGAATTTGATATCTACTAGCAGTACCTAGTATCTAGTATCTGAAAGGGAAACTGAAAGGGAAAAGGGTACGGGGGGAAAATGATGAAAGATGTAGCAGTAGCGAGGGACTGCGAAATCGCTACAGCTAAGTAATAGTAGCGCGTTCATAAAAAGCGTTGCTGATATCGTCAACTGTAGTAGCGCGGGTAAGGACCGCGCTACTACTATAAGTTAGCTGTAGCGCCTTATTAGTAGTGCGGCCACCCGCGCTGCTACTAGCCTCAAAACCCGCGCTACTACTAGGGTTTTCCCTAGTAGTGTGAATATGACTGCCTAATATACACTATAAATCGCTTTAAAAATATTTGTTAGTGTGTCTATAATTTATAAATCCTTATCATAATATTCAATATAATATTAAACTATATATAAACACATGCATGTATATGCAAATGTGTATACACAACATCGTTTAGGCAATATTAGAAAAATAAATATGAAAGATTGTCTTAACAATAAACAAATTTTTTGGTCCATCATAATTTTTTTCATTTTGTAGAATTAAAATTTTCAATTATATACATTACAGTTGCATACCAATGAATAATATAACTGTTATTTGAAAACATTTTATGTGGCTAAGTGATAAAAAATATTAATTACAACTGTAATATGGTACACTTAGTTTAAAATAAATATAAAAGTTTAATATGAAAAACAATTGTTTTACATCGCCCCGGGCCCAAAAATACTCTGGACTGGTTCTGCGAGTTGGACCGGAACACCAAGGAGTTTATCTCGAGTTGGATGATTAGTAGGTGGGAGAGAGGAATGAAGTGCATCGACCTAGCATAGTCCTCTACCGAAGCATTTCTCCATAAAGTTGTCAGATGACTTTAAATATCAGAATAAATACATGATATGTGTGCATGAATCTCGAACCGAGATGGAAGGCTCAGCCATGCGTGGGATATCCCTTGCATGGTAGAATCACTTTTCTCCACTATACCGTTACTCAAGTAAATGTTGCCCAAACCAACTCATCACTTGCAAAAGAAAAAGGAAAAAACAAACAAACTAACCCGGGCCGTTGCTTGTGAAAATTGCCGAAAAAGTGCGGGAAGGAATGGAATTGGGGTCGCGTGCTTTCCCCCCGTTGGCGGTGGTTGCGAAATCTATTGCTCGCTCCAATGGACGGACACAAGGCCGCCGCTCGCGTGCAGGAGCCCTCCCTCCTGCAGCCAACAACCAGTAGTACTGACTTTTCACCCCATACATGCCAACTGTGAATTTCTTTCTTTTTCAACAAGCAAGTTGAACGATACTACTACATGCACAGTGAATTACCCCTAAAAACCTGACAGTGAATCGGAATAAGTGGTGGACGTAACGAACATTTAACAGAAAAGGATGCCACTTGGGCTCTCCCTGATTCGGCGAATCCCCGGATCTAGTGCATCCCACGCCTATATAAATACACATTGCACACCGCCGGTTCATAGGGCTCCCATCTCAACCGCCCCAACAATCCAAAACCCAGCAACCCCTCCCCAAGCACAAGCAGCATGGAGTCCATGCCGGCAGTACTTGCTGCACAACCAAGCAATGAAGAGCTCATGGCGGCGATAGCAAAGTAGCAGCGCCACGACGGGAGCGGCATCTCCCTCGGTGACGGCCTCATCTCCACGACCGGTGTGTCGGCCAGCAACCAGATCGCCCCGACCTCGAGTGACTCATCTCACTCCCTTGCCAAGGTCGTCATCGAGGATGAGGATGAGGATGTCCTCCGCTTGGTGGATGTGGATCTCCCCGTCACCGAGGGAGCGCGAGGGGAGGCAGAGGTACACGATCCCGCAGCATACGCAAAAGCTATGGTCGCAGACCACTGCCGGCGAGTGGACCTCTCGGAGCTGTTCGCACGGAAGCTCCACCAGGGGTGCGGCGGATCCGTCGCCATAGCCGCGCGCATCACCGCCTCCGAGCTGGCTGGGCAAAAGGGGCGACCGCCCCGGGCCCCAAGAGGGGAGGGGCCCAGCTAAAACTTATACTAGTAAGAACTATACAAGTATACATTACATCTGAAAGATTATTAAATCGATAAAATAGAGCCTCAATTTGCAAAAACATAAGTTCACACCACATACTGATAAGCTATACCATGCTTAGGCAAACCAATCCGAACTAGGGAAGTTGAGTTCAAATATATTAGTCTCTCTTTATAATGCATCACTACAAGAAATATGTCAACTAGTGACCTTCTGTCAGTGACTTTGGAAGAATTGGTCATAGATATACGACCATTTGAGATCAATTGGTCAAAAGCTGTTCGGGGGGCTCCAAACCCTCAACTATATCGACCATTTTGGTCAGAAAGGTCATAATTTCCTTACACTAAATGGTCATAAAGCAGACAGCACTGGTATGCTACCTTATTTCTAGCTGATCACGACCAATATAGATGGTCATAACCTTGTAAATTGTGGTGGATTGTTATGACTAGGCGCCACCTCATCAGTTTTGCCTATGTGTCATGTCCATGTGTCAATTTTTTCCCTATGTTGTGAAGCAACCTATATTTCTGTCATTCCCAAAATTCCCCAAAAAATATCATAAAATTCTTTGGGTCATATGTTCGTCAAATATGTAAAAATCCTTCCTTGCCTAGTTCAAAAATAATTCAACAATATTCGTTTTCCTATTCTGTTCACAATAATACTTTGTGAAGTGTTATTTATATATTCTTGATTGCCCTCAAAAATTTTGGGCACTCTTTCCTATCCAAATCATTGCCTCATGACAAAATTCAGCTCCATTCGCCCAGTAAATCATCCTTGGCAAATTTCCAAAGTTTTTTTTCCACCTAGAAGCGTTGTGAAGGAAGTACCATTTTATATATCCAAATGACATGAAATTTATACGGTTCCTTCATATGCCCAAATTATCACCCTCCTCCAAATTTTAGCTCAGTCAAATCATCTATGTGAGCCGAGGTTCAATTTATATTTGGCACATTGCAAAGCAAGTGTTATCCAGATCCCTCCTATTACCCTCAAACTTTTTGGGCACTCTTCCATACCCAAATCATTGCCACATGATAATATTCAGCTCCATTTTCCTGGTAAATCTTTCTCAGGAAATTTCCAAAGTTTCTATCTCGAGAGAAGCTTTGTGAAGTAAGTACTAGCTAGGCTTACCCAAATGATCTGAAAATTTACCAGGGCATGACCATACCTATGTAACTTACCTACACCAAATTTGAGCTCATTTCATTTATCCAATTTCTCTCGCTAATTTTCCCAAGTTTCTGTCCAGGGAATAGCATTGTGATGGAAGTACCACTTTGGCATGCCCAAATTGTATTAATTTTCTACAGTGCTTTCCTATGCCCAAATAACCATCCCCCACCAAATTTCAGCTCAATCCATTCATTATTTTGACCCCAGCTTCAACATTCATATTTCTATCCAGTGTGGTACATTGCAAAGCAAGTACCACCTAGGCTCCTCCATTTGAGCTAAAAAATTGCGTAGACAGTCTTCTTAGTAGATGATCATCCTCCGCCAAAACTCATGCCCATTGGCCACGTGCATTTCCCGTATTGCTAATAAAACACTTGGCTGCTAATTCATGTTTGAGCATAGTTCGGTCTCCTCGTGAGAATCTTATGTTGTAATTTTCTTCCTAGCACCTTCCTGGGGAGTACCCAACTCCCTAGACATGCCTAGGCCGCCTAGAACACATGGCAACGCCACAGCCACGCGGTGACCACGCGACGCGCATGCGAGTTTACGCGCTCCGGAGTTGGGGCCCTCGTCCACCATCCAAACCTCGATGTATCGCTACCAAACCATGTATTTATGATTAAATAGATACTTATATACCTATAAATGATTTTTGTAAAAAATAAAGAGCAAACTATAAGGTATATGTAGTTCAAAATTGACCCGCTTCCTGCTGAATCGGCAGAAATTTGTATTTTTCACAAGTGGTGGATCAAAACTTCTGACACCCAACCATTTTGTCAATTATGCATTAAATATGGCCTAATATTTAAGAAAAATGATTTGTTCCAATTTTGCAACAAATATATGGTAGCTCCTTCACAAAAAAACTCATTTTGGGCATTCAAAAAATGGAAAATGAATTTCCGTGCAAAGAAAATGAGAACTCACTTAGGCAACATTGTTTGGAATTCCAAGATGCACCATTGTGCACAATATGAGATCATTTGAACAAACTATGCCATGAATGTGTCCATAAGATTGATCATTTGGCTTGAAAACCCTGAATCTTCACGCATGATAGCTCATTTCTGAGAACACTTTTTTAAAATAACTGTCGTATTACAAGTTTATTATTTTTCCTAGAAACTTGGTCACATATAGTGACACAATGCGAAGGTTTTCCAATTTTTTGATTTTTTTGAATTTTTTATGCCCATTTCGAAATGCGATCAAAACAGCGGGTTTGACCGTTCCTAGCTAGTGGTTGAATCTTGGAAAACTTTTGATGTTTCTCTGATTAAATAGATACTTATGTACCTATAAAAGATTTTTTGAAAAAAATAAAGAGCAAACTATGAGGTAGCTATAGTTCAAATTTGACCCGCTTCCTGCTAAACCGACGGGAATTTGTCTTTTTCACCAGAGGTGGATCAAGGCTTTTGACACCCAACCATTTGGTCAATTGTGAATCAAATATGGCCTAGTATTTTATAAAATTGATTTGGTCCAATTTTGCAACAAATATATGATAGGTCCTTCACAAAAAGAACTCAATTCGGGCACTCGAGAAATGGAAAATGAATTTTTCGTGCAAAGAAAATGAAAACTCCCTTAGGCAACATTGTTTGGAATTCCAAGATGCACCCTTGTGCACAATATGAGGTCATTTGAACAAACTATGCCATGAATGTGGCCATAAGATTGATCATTTGGCTTGAAAACCCTAAATCTTCACGCATGATATCTCATTTCTAAGAACACTTTTTTAAAATAATTGCCGTATTACAAGTTTATTATTTTTCCTGGAAACTTGGTCACATATAATGACACAATGCGAAGGTTTTCCAATTTTTTGAATTTTTTTTTGAATTTTTTATGCCCGTTTCGAAATGGGATCAAAATAGCGGGTTTCACCGTTCCTAGCTAGTGGTTGAATCTTGGAAAACTTTTGATGTTTCTCTGATTAAATAGATACTTATGTACCTAGAAATGATTTTTGGAAAAAAATAAAGAGCAAACTATGAGGCAGCTGCAGTTCAAATTTGACCTGCTTCCTGCTGAATTAGCAGGAATTTGTCTTTTTAGCAGAGGTGGATCAAAAAATTTGAGACCCAACCCTTTGGTCAATTGTGCATTAAATATAGCCTAATATTTTATAAAATTGACTTGGTCCAATTTTGCAACAAATATATGGTAGGTCCTTCACAAAAAAACTCATTTTGGGCACTCACAAAATGGAAAATTGATTTTTCGTCCAAAGAAAATGAAAACTCCCTTAGGCAACATTGTTTGCCATTCCAAGATGCACCCTTCTGCACAATATGAGATCATTTGAATAGAGTATGCCATGAATATGGCCAATTCATCGGTCATTTGGCTTGAAAGCCATGCAACTTCACATATGGTAGCTTATTTTTGAGAAGAATTTTTTAAGGTATTTACAGTATTGCGAGTTTGTTATTTTTCCTGGACACTAGGTCACATATAGTTACACAATGCAAAAGCTTTCCATTTTTTTATTTTTTTGAATTCTTTATGCCGATTTCAAAACACGGTCAAAACCGCGGGCATCATCGTTCTTACCTACTATGGAATCTTACTAAACTCATAGTGTTTCTCTAATGAAATATATACATGTGTACCTAAAAATTATTTTTGGAAAAAATAATGAGCAAACTATGAAGTAGATGTAGTTCAAATTTGATCCGATTCGTCCTAATTTGGTACAAGTTGGTTTAAATGGCTAAAAACCTAGAAAGGTCGAAAATGCATACAAGTTGGTTATCATCCATAAAATGTGGTATAACTTGAGTGAAAATTTTTGTGGTGCGATTTTGCAAAATATTATTGGTAGTTGCTTCATAAACCCCTTTGTTTTTAGTACTTGGAGACTATTTCAAATGATACATATCTCAAACCAATCAGGACGTCTCCCCCGGATCACCCTCCTGTAGGCGATCTGAGCCGTCCACACCGTCCTGATCCAATGTCTCCTCACCTCTCCTACCTCCCTCGATCCCCTTCCCTCCTGTCGGTGTCAAAACCGGCGGATCTCGGGTAGGGGGTCCCGAACTTTGCGTCTAGGCCGGATGGTAACAGGAGGCAAGGGACATGAAGTTTTACCCAGGTGAAAGGGCATTTCCCTACTTTATGTTTTGGATGATGATGACAACCCTTTATGGTCTAATCGTGTGCTATATGTTTCAGGTTCTCGATGCTTAGGCTTACATCGGATTGCTATTGCCCCTCGAAGGAAAAGATCGAAGACGTGTCCTCCACGCTTTTATTTTCTTTGGTCATAGAGTACCCGTACTATCAAGAGGGAATCCTCATTAGGAAGCTCTGGGGGAATCAGTTCACGTACACTTTTCTCACCCTCTCTTTGCCTTCCTCAGGTGTGTGTGGGAGAGAGAGTTTTCCTTGCCTCTTCCCCTCTTTTCTGCTCACTGTTTCTGCCCAGCGGTTGTACCGCTCTCTGGAGCGGTTGTACCGCTGGGTCTTGTCGCTCACCAGCTTTGCTCGAGCGGTTGTACCGCTGCCTCCGGGCGGTGGTACCGCCACCATGCTCTGCAACAGCTGGGGCGGTGGTTCCGTCCATGCACCGCTCAAGTATCGCTCTCGCTTCTGGTTTGATGCGGTTCTTGGGTGGTAGTGGCCCGGTTGGTCCGGTCTTTCCACGATGACCGGTACCACCGGTGGTCCGAGCGGTTCTTCCGCTCTGTACTTAGCCGCCCAAGAGCTCAAGGCCATGCGGTTGTTCCGGCCAGGCACCGCCCAAGTACCGGTCAAGCTCCTGTTTTGATGCGGTGGTTGTGCGGTAGCCAGGCGGTTAGTCCGGTTATTTTTCTTAGCCGGTACTACCGCCCGCCTGTCCGGTTGTACCGCTTGGTAGGGTTCTGCAGTTACACCGTGAGTCCCGGTTGTACCGGGACGAGGACCGGTTGTACCGCTGCAGTGCAAAAAATGCAGTAACGGTTGGAAATGTGGGGTGACTATTTAAGGGGGCTTCTCCCACCTACCACTCCCACCTTTGACCTCTCTCACTCCACCATTAATGCCCTTCAAGCTCTCTTGCCCGATCTCTATCTCTAGCCACTCAAACTTGTTGATTTGCTAGGGATTGAAGGAGGAGACCAAGATATACACTTCCACCAAAGGATATTTGCTTCCCCCATACTTTCTTGTGTGGATTTTGTTACTCTTGGGTGTTTGAGCACCCTAGATGGTTGAGGTCACCTCGGAGCCACATTCCATTGTGCTGAAGCTTCATGGTTTTTGTTGGGAGCCTCCAATTAAGTTGTGGAGAGAGCCCCAACCTTGTTTGTAACGGTTCGGTCGCCGCCTTCAAGGGCACCAATAGTGGAATCACGGCATCTCGCATTGTGTGAGGGCGTGAGGAGAATACGGTGGCCCTAGTGGCTTCTTGGGGAGCATTGTGCCTCCACACCGCTCCAATGGAGACGTACTTCCTCTCAAAGGGAAGGAACTTCGGCAACACATCCTCGTCTCCACCGTCTCCACTCTTGGTTATCTCGTGCCTTTATTTGAGCAAGCTTACTTGTTTCATATCTCTTGCTTGCTTGTGTACCTATCCTCGTTGCATCATATAGGTTGCTCACCTAGTTGCATATCTAGACAACCTACTTTGATTCAAAGTTTAAATTGTTAAAGAAAAGCTAAAAAATTGTTAGTTGCCTATTCACCCCCACCCCCCCCCCTCTAGTCAACCATATCGATCCTTTCAATTGGTATCAGAGCCTCGTCTCTTTATTAAGGACTTTACCGTCCAAAGAGTATGGTTGATACCGTAGACGGTGTGGAGGAACACTCCGGTGTGAATCTGATCTCGTCTATGGGAGATGGGGGAACTTTGGTCTCTCGTGAGGAGTTCAATGTGGCCTTGGAGACATTGAAAACCTCCATGACGACCGAAGTCGAAAGCATGTTTACTAAATTTCTTGAGGGGCTTAAACTATCCACCGCACCATTGAAAGTGGGTGATCCCGCCAACAAGGTGACAGATGCTATCCCCGACAAGGGGGAAGCTAGTAGTGAAAAGGCTCCTTCTTCTAGTGGCAAGAATGGCACCGGCATCTTTGCCCATGTGGAACCACCACTTGTTTATGGTGGACCGGTTCCTTCCACTCATTTGAATCATGCCGGTCATCCCCCTAAGATTGTGAAAAATGAGGATTTTGATTCTTGGGTTTACCACTTTAAACATCATTTAAATCATGTGAACACTAACCTTTGGAGAATCATTGAAGAAGGTTTCTATCCACATGATCCAAGCAACTTCACTCCTCGAGAAGCCGCGGACAATCAATTCAATGAGAATGCTCTCTTCATCATTCAAGATGCTATTCCACCCGAAGACCTACCTCATCTTTGTCCTTTCGCCTTGGCCAAAGATGCATGGCATTGTGTCGTGTCTCTCTACCGGGGAAGCGCAAGCATTCAACGCTCCAACTATGAAGTGGTACAAGATGAGGCCGATGAGTTTGCAATGAAGGAATATGAAGAACCTCGTGAGCTCTATCGGAGAGTAACCAAACTCGCGGTCTCACTACGAGATCACGAGAGCAAGGACACGGATGACAATTGGATCAAGCGCAAATTCCTCAAGGCAATGATGCCCTATCACAAGGCCATGTCCTCCGTCATTCGTCAAAGACCAGACTTCCACACTTTGACCTCAAGCGAAGTGTTGGATGAGTTTGTGGCCATGAACATTTTGGACAAGACCGCCGACAATGCGGTGCTCCGTTCTCAACGGGCAAAGAAGCCTAACCTTGCATTGAAGGCCAAGCTCATCGTGGAAGACGAAGAAGAGGAAGAAGAGGAGAGCAACCCCAAAGATATGAAGTATGCATATCATGAACACATGGCACTTGCTTCAAGGCAATTTTGGAGCAAGAAAAACTCGAGGCCAAACTTTAGCAAAAACAACTCGAGTGGTACAAGGGGCAAGCAACGTGTAAGGACTTGCTACAATTGCGGAAACGTGAGTCATTTCGTTGCGGAATGCCCGTATGAGAAGAGGGAAGACAATGGTGGCAAGCTCATCCGAAAGGACAAGGCCAAGTCGTTCCCCAACAAGAACAACTTCTCCAAGAAGACTCCTCCCAAGGCTTTGCTTGTGCAAGAAGAGTACAATGAGGATGATGACGATGATGAAGATGATGAGTCGGTTGCCATGGCCTCCATTTCCATTGCAACAACGTCACGGGTGTCTCTCTTCGACTCACCCAACGAGAGCATCACCGCCAAGTGCCTCATGGCTAAAGCCACCAACAAGGTAACCTCCAACATCAAAACTACCATCATTAATCATCCTTCCCCGATGGATTGCATTAATGAACTTGAGGGAGCTAATGTGGAGGCTAACGAGTTTGAGGCCTTTATGGGCAAACTCAAGGGAAAATCCAAGAAGCACTTTGTTGCTCTCTTGGAACAACTTGGTGAAGCCAATGACATGATCGAGGCTCACGAGGACACCATCTCTAAGATGGAAGGGCATAGTCGTGACTATGCCGATGAGATCTCGGATCTTTCCAATGCTCTTGAGGAAGAGCGTGGTCTTCGTTTGGCTCTTGAGGAGTCACACAACGTTGATCATGCTAAGTTAAAGAAATATTATGATCACGACCTCATTGTTTCTCGTGTGCTAAATTCCAAGAAGGCCAAACTCGGGGTTGATCTTGCTAGACTCAAAGAGGAGTTTGATATACTTGACAAGGCCCACAAGGCCTTGAAGGGTATTCACGCTAGTCTCAAGGAGTCTCATGATCAACTCCAAGTGAAGCTAACTAAGGAGAAAGCAACTTTTCCTCATATGGTTTTAATTGATAATGCAAATGCTACTAACCCATGTTGTGAGCATATACATCTTGTTGAGGAAAATGCTAAGTTGAAGGAGCAACTTGAGAGAGGTCTTGCGACTTGCATACAAGGCAAGAAGAACCTCAACGATCTCTTGATCAACCAAAAGGGAGTTGTGGCCAAGGAAGGGGTTGGGTACGTGCCCGACTCCAAGAACAAGAAGAAGAATGACAAGACCAAACGACCTCCTCCTCTCATACAAACCTTTGTGAGGGAGGGAGAGAGTGCCCCCGAGGAGAAGAAGAAGAACAATGTCAAGAAGGGCAATGTCACCCCTCCCAACAAAGCCGGCGATTTTAATCCTTCTTATGTGTTATGCCGTGCTAGTGATGGGCATGTTTATGCCAAATTTGTTGGTTCTCTTCATGAATACATTGAATGGTCTATTTGGGTTCCTAAGACCCTTGTTACTAACATCAAAGGACCCATTACAAAATGGGTACCTAAAACCAAGCATTGATCTCTTGTAGGTGTTTGCTTCTGGTGGTGGATCATGGTTGCTTGATAGCGGAGCTACAAATCATATGATCGGAAGCAAGGACTTGGTGGTGGACATGCACAAGGTTCCATCTATGCCCACCAATGTCGAGTGGGGTGACGCCTCATCTTCTAAGGTATTGGGACTTGGCAAGGTGGTCATCTCTCATGATCTCACGATCGAGAAGGTCATGCTTGTTGAGTCCCTTGCATACAATTTACTTTCCGTTCGTCAACTTGCAATCATGGGCTTTGCCACTTTCTTTGATATCGATACCGTGGCCCTCTTGTGGAGCAAGACTCTTAAAGTAGCCTTTGTTGGGCATGTCTAGAACGGTCTATATGTGATTAACTTTTCAGAGCGACCCACTAAGACTGCGACATGCCTAATGGCTAAAGTTGATGTGGGATGGCTTTGGCATCGCCGTTTAGCCCATGTCAATATGAGATCTTTGCAAAGTCTCCTCAAGGGGGACCATGTCCGTGGACTAACGAATGTTAGTTTTGCTAAAGATCGTGCTTGCAGTGCCTGTATCGAAGGAAAGCTACATGAGAAGGCTCACCCTCCCATGACTATCATTTATTCAAAGAGGCCTTTGGAGCTCCTTCACATGGATCTCTTTGGGCCTCCATCCTTCGATAGTCTTGGAGGTAGGAAGTATTGCTTGGTGATTGTGGATGACTACTCAAGGTACACGTGGGTGTATTTCTTCAAGAGGAAGAGCAAGACCCAACAAACCGTCATTGACTTTGCAAATGAAGCACAACGTCAACACAATGCAAAGATCTTGACAATAAGAAGTGACAACGGCACCGAGTTCAAGAACTACACCTTGGATGAATTTCTTAGTGATGAGGGAATCAAGCATCAATTTTCCGCACCATACACCCCTCAACAAAACAGTGTTGCGGAAAGGAAGAACCGGACGTTGATGGATGCGGCAAGGACCATGATGGAGGAGTTCAAGTCTCCGTACAACTTTTGGGCCGAAGCCATCAACACCGCGTGTCATGCATCCAATCGGCTCTACCTCCGCAAGGGCTTGAACAAGACTCCATATGAGATACTCACCGGTAACAAGCCCAACCTCAAGTACTTCCGGGTATTCGGGTGTAAGTGTTTCATTCTCAAGAAAGGTGTTAGGTTGTCTAAATTTGAGGCTAGAGCTCATGAGGGCATATTTGTTGGTTATGCTACAAACTCTCATGCTTACCGTGTCCTCAATAAATCCACGGGACTTATTGAGGAGACGTGTAATGTGGAGTTTGATGAGAATAACGGCTCCCAAGTGGAGCAAAGTGGCACTTGTGATGTAGGTGATGAAATTCCTCCTCAAGCCATAAGAAGAATGGGTGTTGGTTTTATCCTACCCATTGAGGAACCCCTTGTGGCCGAAGGAGAAGGACAATGCTCCACTCAAGTGGAGCCATCACCAACCCAAGGCCCACACGCTTCCGAAGAACAAAGTGAAGGCCCTCAACCTCATGAACAAGACCAAGGGCAAGATCATACTCAAGACGGTGTTGACACACCAAGTGATGCCCAAGGTCAAGTTCTCTCCCCCGAGCAAGTTCAAGATCAAGAACAAGTTCATGACGGCGCTCAAGATGATCAAGTAACTGCTCCTCAACTCACCACCGAGGAGGAATTAGAGCGTCGTGCCGCCAAGATTGCATCCAAGCTCTCCACCAAGTATCATCTCATGACGAATGTGCTTGGAAGCTTAAGAAAGAGGGTAAGCACTCGTAGACAATTAGCAAATTATTGTGAGCATCACGCGTTTGTCTCTTGTGTGGAACCCCACAAGGTCTATGAGGTGCTAGAAGATCCGGATTGGCTCAATGCCATGCACGAAGAACTCAACAACTTCGAGCGCAACAAAGTGTGGAGATTGGTGCCAAGGCCAACAGGGAACCACAATGTCATTGGAACCAAGTGGATATTCAAGAACAAGCAAGATGCCCATGGGATTATCATTCGCAACAAGGCTCGTTTGGTAGAACAAGCCTACTCCCAAGTCGAGGGTATCGACTACGGTGAAACCTTTGCTCCCGTTGCTCGTCTTGAATCCATTCGCATGTTAATTGCACATGCTTCTCATCATAATTTTAAGTTACAACAAATAGATGTGAAGAGTGCTTTTCTTAATGGTCCCATTAATGAATTGGTTTACGTCAAGCAACCCCCCGGGTTCGAGGATCCCTACTTTCCCGATCATGTGTATCAACTCGATAAGGCGCTCTATGGCCTTAAACAAGCCCCACGTGCGTGGTATGACCACCTTACCGAGTTGTTACAAGACCGTGGTTTTGAAGTTGGGCTAATCGACCCCACTCTTTTTACTAAGAAGGTCAAAGGGGAGTTGTTCGTGTGCCGATTATATGTTGATGATATTATCTTTGGTTCTCCTAACAAAGCTTTCAATGAGGAATTTGCCGCTCTCATGACCTCAAAGTTCGAGATGTCCTCCATGGGAGAGTTGAAGTTCTTTCTAGGGTTTGAAGTGAAGCAAAGAAGAGAAGGAACCTTCATCAATCAATCCAAATACACTCAAGACATGCTCAAGAGATTCAAGCTAAGTGACGTCAAGCCGGCTTCCACTCCAATGCCCACCAAGTGCCAACTTGACTTAGATCCCAATGGTAAAGTGGTGGATCAAAAGGTATATCATTCCATGATTGGATCCTTGCTTTACCTTTATGCATCTAGACCGGACATCATGTTGAGTGTGGGAATTTGTGCACGGTTTCAAGCCGCACCTAAGGAAAGTCACTATGTGGCGGTCAAACGAATCTTTCGATATTTGGCTCATACCCCAAACTTTGGCCTATGGTACCCTAGAGGATCAAACTTCAAGCTTGTAGGGTACTCGGATTCCGATTGGGCGGGAGACAAAGTGGATAGGAAGTCCACTTCCGGAGGGTGCCAATTCCTTGGTTGCTCTTTGGTAAGTTGGTCTTCCAAAAAGCAAAGTTGTGTGTCTCTCTCGTCCACTGAGGCGGAGTATGTTGCCGCTGGTAGTTGTTGTGCTCAACTCCTATGGATGAGGCAAACTTTAAAGGATTACGGTGTCACTTGTGACAAAGTGCCTCTTTGGTGTGACAATGAAAGTGCCATCAAGATCTCTCTCAATCCGATGCAACATTTCAAGACGAAGCATATTGAGATCCGGTATCACTTCATACGGGATCACATTAGACGAGGAGAGATCGAGCTCAACTATGTCAACACTCATGACAACCTTGCAGATATTTTCACGAAGCCCTTAGATGAAGCAAGATTTCGCGAGTTAAGGCATGAGCTAAATATCATTGATTCAAGCAATGTGGCTTGAACCCTTGCACACCCTACCACGCTCAATTTGTTGTCTAGTTTAGGTGTAGGCATGGACATAGGGGGAGTGTTGTTCTCTCAATGAACTCTCCCTCCCCCCATTATGCATAAATTGATTGTGTCTTTCACATTAGCCATATTTGATGGTACTTGTGCTTCAAAGACGAGTTTTGGTCATGGACCCAAGGATAATTCTTCACGGTGTCATACCAATTGACTCAAACATAGGTGGCCTCGGCCACCGTCCTCTCTTCGGGAGGTTGGAGTTATCCTTGTTGCTCTCGTGTTGTTTTCTCTCTTTCTTTCTTTGCTCTTTGTGTTAGGTTCTCCTAGGGTGTTGTTTCTCTCCTGTTTTGTGCCCCTTCTTCCTCCCTTCGGATCGCACTCTTTTGATCTTGGCTTGGGCTTAGGTGGTCGGGCAGTACAACCGGTACCACGAGCGGTTCTACCGCTGGTACCGGGTTGTGCCGTCCCAAGGGTCTCCGTTCGGTGCTTGGGCGGTTTCACCGCACAAACCCATGGTAACCCACGTCCGGTACTACCGGTTGATGCCGTGCGGTACTACCGCTGCCTCCCAGGCACTGGAAGTACCGCCTCCATCCACCGGTCTGTACCAGACGAGCGGTACAACCGCTCCCCTAAGCGGTTCTACCGGGGCGTGTGTACGGGCCTATATATACTCGACGGGGCTGAAGGGTTGTCTTTTTCCCTTCGTCCTCGTTCCTCTTTTTTTTCCCTAGCCGCCGGCCATCTCTACCCCTACTCCGGAGTGCGTCTTGCGCTTCGGATCCTTGGCTCTCCGTGGATTCTCTCCGTGGAGGCCTCCCGATCTCTTCCCATGGATGGTGGTAATGCCTCGTGTTCTTTGCCTCTAGATTTTTTTTTAGGGTTCTTCCTTGTCTAGGGCTTTTCTTATCTTTCTGCGTTTAGTGTTCGATCTATGGCTTAGAAGAGTTCTTTGTTAGCCTCCTGTCTTGTTTGCAGCACTTAGAATTCGGAATATTACTTGTGTGATTCGTATGCCTCGGTTAGATCTATCTTCCCTGGTAGTGCCACTGTCAGCGGTTCTACCGCCCCTACGGGCGGTACAACCGCTGGAGCGGTACTACCGGCGGAAGATCCGGTACAATCGGAGTATATCAACCACTAAGCACTGTTATATCTTCTTTGTTGTTGCAACTTGTTCCTTTTCTGCTAGTGGGTGCAATCCTCTCATCCTTGTTGGGTTTTTGTGTGTTCTTTTCGTGTGTGTGTGTTTAGGTGGCTCTAGTTCTCGCTCTGCTCCTCGCAAGACCAAGAAGAGGGCACGAAGGACCTTGCGCCCGGTTGTGTCTGATGATGAAGAAGAAGTTGTGATTCCCACCAAGCCCACTCGCCGTGAAAAGTCTGCAGCTGCTAAGCAACGTGTGGTTATGCCGTTGCATCGTTGGAAAGCCAAGGATTGGGAAGCCTTCCGCTCAAAGAATCCATATGAGGTTCCCATTGCTCCTCGTTGGACCACTGTTCAGTTCCGGAATGAGATGCAAGTGCGGATTGTTCATGAACTCTTTGAGCACAACAAGAATAGATATGCCAAGCAGTGGACAATTGATTTTGATCATTGGAGAAACAACATGGAGTATTTTGGTGAGGCGTTAGCTCTCTGCGAGGAGTTTGATCTTGTCAAGATCATGTCAGTCAACTGTGACTTTGATGTTCAACTCATCCATCAGTTCTATGCCACGGTTCATTTTGGGGAAGATGATGCGCGCACTCTCACCTTCATGTGTCGCGATGAATTGTCTCACGTTCCCTGGAGGGCTTTCTGCAATGCTATTGGGTACGAGGATACCGTTCTAGAAGGAAGGGGTGGCATTCGCCCTCATGATTTTCCTGAGTCCATGCCTAAGGAGAAGCTTGCCCCTCTGTACATTCGGGGTCGTGGGATTATTGGAGAATCCAAGGATTTGGAGAAGGTCTATGACATCATGCACCGAGTGTTCCGCAATGTGCTCTTGCCCAAGGTGGGCAATCAAGATGAGATTCATGGCTATCTGGTTGATTTGATGGTTGCTATGAAGACCATGGTGGGGACAGGGGCAACGTTTGATGTGTCAAATTGGCTATGGCATGATATGTACAACATGGTCATCTACCGTAAAGTCCCAATCTACGCTCCGTTTGTCATGTGCTTTCTGAACTCTGTGTGGGCTGTTCGTCATCCTGGAGAGCTCCTCACTTCTCCAGACAACCTCACTGTTCATGAGGTCAAGCTCCTTAAGAAGAAGAAGCATGCCGAGCCTCGCTTCCCTGAACATGCTCCTGAGGATGTCTATGCTACTTCTGACGATGAGGACTTTGAGCTGGAGCCAGGGGACCAGCCTTCGTGGGTGGCCAAACTTACTGCCAAGGTGAAGAAGACCTTTTGTCTCCAGGCTGACATCCAGAAGAAGATGTATGAGGCACATGTCAATGAGAAGCTTGCACGGCATCGCCAAATTGCAATGATGAAGCACCTCAACATGCAGGTTCAATGTGGCTCTGAGAAGAGCATCACCCTAGAGGAGCGTTGGATCTCTACCCATAGCACCTGGACTGATGATGAAGCCCCTCCCCAGCCATCATCCTCATTTGCAGCAGCTGACAATGCCATGGAAGAATCTGATCACGACGACGATGACAACTCTGATGATGAAGATCCAGATGCAACCGAGGAGTCAGAGGAGGACGCCTGAGCTTTGGGTCGCTAGCTTCGCTCTTTTCGTTTTTGGTGTCTTGATGCCAAAGGGGGAGAGGGTTCTATAGGTCTCGGGGATTTGCTTGGGTTTTTCTCGTGTTTTGTGTTTGGTTGTGGACCTGTTTTATTCCGTGCTGTGTGTGAGACTTGTTACTCCGTTTACCTTTCCATTCGTAGGCCGTTATCGTTATTATTGCCTCTAAGTATTTTATTGTCTATCCTTTTGAGCCCAGAGTGATGAGTCTATAAAATCTAGGGGGAGTCTAGTCTTGAAAGTGTGCCCATGCTTTCTATCCGCTAGTACTTGTTGGGGCACACATTCAGGGGGAGTTCCGTCTAGATTTCATTGACTTATCTTTTGCAAATCGTGTTGTTGTCATCATCCACCAAAAAGGGGGAGAATGAAAGGGCATTTCCCTACTTTATGTTTTGGATGATGATGACAACCCTTTATGGTCTAATCGTGTGCTATATGTTTCAGGTTCTCGATGCTTAGGCTTACATCGGATTGCTATTGCCTCTCGAAGGAAAAGATCGAAGACATGTCCTCCACGCTTTTATTTTCTTTGGTCGTAGAGTACCCGTACTATCAAGAGGGAATCCTCATTTGGAAGCTCTGGGGGAATCAGTTCACGTACACTTTTCTCACCCTCTCTTTGCCTTCCTCAGGTGTGTGTGGGAGAGAGAGTTTTCCTTGCCTCTTCCCCTCTTTTCTGCTCACTGTTTCTGCCCAGCGGTTGTACCGCTCTCTGGAGTGGTTGTACCGCTGGGTCTTGTCGCTCACCAGCTTTGCTCGAGCAGTTGTACCGCTGCCTCCGGGCGGTGGTACCGCCACCATGCTCTGCAATAGCTGGGGCGGTGGTTCCGTCCATGCACCGCTCAAGTACCGCTCTCGCTTCTGGTTTGATGCGGCTCTTGGGCGGTAGTGGCCCGGTTGGTCCGGTCTTTCCATGATGACCGGTACCACCGGTGGTCCAAGTGGTTCTTCCGCTCTGTACTTAGCCGCCCAAGAGCTCAAGGCCATGTGGTTGTTGCAGCCAGGCACCGCCCAAGTACCGGTCAAGCTCCTGTTTTGATGCGGTGGTTGTGCGGTAGCCAGGCGGTTAGTCCGGTTATTTTTCTTAGCCGGTACTACCGCCCGCCTGTCCGGTTGTACCGCTTGGTAGCATTCTGCAGTTACACCGTGAGTCCTGGTTGTACCGGGACGAGGACCGGTTGTACCGCTGCAGTGCAAAAAACGCAGTAACGGTTGGAAATGTGGGGTGACTATTTAAGGGGGCTTCTCCCACTTACCACTCCCACCTTTGACTTCTCTCACTCCACCATTAATGCCCTTCAAGCTCTCTTGCCCGATCTCTCTCTCTAGCCACTCAAACTTGTTGATTTTCTAGGGATTGAAGGAGGAGACCTAGATCTACACTTCCACCAAAGGATATTTGCTTCCCCCATACTTTCTTGTGTGGATTTTGTTACTCTTGGGTGTTTGAGCACCCTAGATGGTTGAGGTCACCTCGGAGCCACATTCCATTGTGGTGAAGCTTCATGGTTTTTGTTGGGAGCCTCCAATTAAGTTGTGGAGAGAGCCCCAGCCTTGTTTGTAAAGGTTCGGTCGCTGCCTTCAAGGGCACCAATAGTGGAATCACGGCATCTCGCATTGTGTGAGGGCATGAGGAGAATATGGTGGCCCTAGTGGCTTCTTGGGGAGCATTGTGCCTCCACACCGCTCCAACGGAGACGTACTTCCTCTCAAAGGGAAGGAACTTCGGCAACACATCCTCGTCTCCACCGTCTCCACTCTTGGTTATCCCGTGCCTTTATTTGAGCAAGCTTACTTGTTTCATATCTCTTGCTTGCTTGTGTACCTATCCTTGTTGCATCATATAGGTTGCTCACCTAGTTGCATATCTAGACAACCTACTTTGATGCAAAGTTTAAATTGTTAAAGAAAAGCTAAAAATTGTTAGTTGCCTATTCACCCCCCCCCCTTTAGTCAACCATTTCGATCCTTTCACCAGGTTCGGGCCCTCTTGATGGAGGTAAAACCCTACGTCCTGCTTGATTAATATTGATGATATGGGTAGTACAAGAGTAGATCTACCATGAGATCGGAGAAGCTAAACCCTGGAAGCTAGCCTATGGTATGATTGTTGTTATGTATGTTGTCCTACGGACTAAAACCCTCCGGTTTATATAGACACCGGAGAGGGTTAGGGTTACACAAAGTCGGTTACAATGGTAGGAGACCTACATATCCGTATCGCCAAGCTTGCCTTCCACGCCAAGGAAAGTCCCTTCCGGACACGGGACGAAGTCTTCAATCTTGTATCTTCATAGTCCAGGAGTCCGGCCGAAGGTATAGTCCGGCTATCCAGACACCCCCTAATCCAGGACTCCCTCAGTAGCCGCTGAACCAGGCTTCAATGACGACGAGTCCGGCGCGCAGATTGTCTTCGGCATTGCAAGGCGGGTTCCTCCTCCAAGTACTTCATAGAAGATTTTGAACACAAAGATAGTGTCTGGCTCTGTAAAATAAGTTTCCACATATTGCCATAGAGAGAATAATATTTACACAAATCTAATCTGCTGACGTATTCCATAGTGTGACGCACCACGGCCAAGCCTTTATTCAAACCGTTTTACTATCCCACCTCAGCGCGTCATGCGAGGTGGTTTCCTTGGCACGTCTTGTTAAAGCAGAGATCGTGTCCCCTTATTCCGGGATTCTCATCAATACGGGCATGGGTAACCCAACCGCGCCATTGATTACGGTGCTTGGAGATAAGCGAGTTTTACCAGGCTGGTGGGGACACGTAGTTCGTCCACCCATATAAGGGGATAAGGATCCACCTTTTCACATACGCCTTCTTCCTCCTTCGCCTATCCATTTTCGCGCACTCGAGCTCCAGCGCCCAAATCCGCACTCCCCACCTCAACCTTCTCCAGCCATGTCCGGAGCGGGAGGCAAGTGGATGGTCTCCTCCATCACGGAGGGACACATCAAAAAACTGAGGAAGGCCGGATACTTGTCTAACGACATCGCGCACCGGCTTCCCGAAGAGGGGCAGCTCCTCCCCACCCCAAGGCCCCATGAGAGGGTAGTGTGCCTTCCCCACTTCCTCTGTGGACTGGGCTTTCCTATCCACCCATTCGTCCAGGGACTCATGTTCTACTACGGCCTGGATTTCCATGATCTGGCCCCGAATTTCATCCTCAACATCTCGGCGTTTATTGTCGTGTGCGAGGATTTCCTCTGCATCCGCCCCCATTTCGGCCTATGGCTCAAGACTTTCAATGTCAAGCCGAAGGTGGTGCGTGGCAACCAGGCGGAGTGCGGAGGCGCCATGGTGGGCAAGATGCCCAGCGTCTTATGGCTCGAGGGCTCCTCTGTGGAGACCCTGAAGGGGTGGCAATCGGGGTGGTTTTACATCACCGAGCCGCGCGACCCTGAGTGGGTCGTAGCCCCCGCGTTCCGGTCCGGACCCCCAACGCGGCTCACGTCCTGGAAAGAGACGGGCCTGTCGTGGGGCAGCAAAGGAGAGGTGACTGGACTGCAAACATGCATCCAAACCCTGGTGGACAAGCAGCTCAGGCTTGTCAACGTAGTCCAAGTCATGCTCATCCGCCGGATCCTCCCGTGTCAACAACGGGCCTTCAATCTGTGGGAGTTCAACCCGGCGCAGCACCGAACTCTGAACAGGCTCTTCGACACGACGTACGAAGACATCTGGAAGGTGCTTTTCAAGGGCGCTGAGGCTCCCGCATCTGCTACCGAGGATCGCGGATTCAGCGTGCAGCGTCACGCCAGCGCGGTAAGTTGTTTGTGCCTTTAACGGGGTATTAGTTTTTCATAGTTTAACTCTATGCGGGATCTAAGCTCCCTTACCTTTGACAGGTTTGGCAGGCAAAGTCCGGACAGATCGACTGTCCGGCTCCTTTGCCCGAAGACCTAGCCGATGCCCGCTTGGCGAAGCTGCTGGCTCCGGCACACTATGTGGTGCCGGAGAAGAAGGCCACGAAGAGGGCCACGGGGACTCGAAAAAGTGCCCGGCGCCAGGAGGTGCCAGGTTCATCATCCGACGGCTCCAAGGCGCAGTCCTCCCATGAAGACGAGGAGGAGGAAGAACAGACCTCTCCCCCTCCAGCGGGGGGAGAGAAGAAAAGGAAGGCCGCCCTTGCTGAGGAGGACGAAGGGTCCAAGAAGGGGAAAACCCTTCCTCCGGACTACTCCACCAACGCCGACGACGGCGGAGAGGAGTGGCCGCTCAGAGCCAAGCCCCTGGCGAAATCGTAAGTATCCGGATACCAGAGTAATTCATAGTATTCCTCTATTGCACAGCTTTCCCTTATGTCGAATATGTTTATGCAGCCCACCCAAAGACCGGTTCGACGCGTCGTCGAGCGGTTCACTAGACTCGTCGGATGTGAATTCGCTTCCGATGGCTTCCTCCCCCCGCCCTACGGACGACGCCGAAGTGTTGTCCCAACAGGCTCCAAGCCAGGAGGAGGTGGTCCTGGAGGCGCCGCAAGGCGACCTCCCAGACTCCAGGAGTAAAGGGGATAAAACCCCCCAGGGCTCCAAGTCCGGCTCTAGGCCGGACACCGCTCCGGAACCTTCAAAGGTTCCAGAGTCCGGCGGGCGACCTCCTTCCAAGAGGAGCAAGCCCACCATGCCGGTGACCCCCGTCCAACCGGAGGCACCGGACAATCTGTTGGAGGTGCTCAAAGGCGCCTCCATCGACGAGGAGCACCGCACCATTATGAGTGCGGTGGTCCAGAAGGTTCAGTCCGCCAAGAGCGGACTGACTGAAGCTTGTACTAGCCTTTTAACAGGCTTTGAGGTAAGTAAAGAATGTGTAAATAATATTACTGCATAGACAGTAGCCCCTGATGCTCTGTTTGGCGTTCGGGAAGAAAAGCCGAATAGAGGATCAAATTAAATTCGCAGGAGTCTAACAAAAAAGAGTCAATATGCGTATGCAGGCTTCTCTGCTGGCATCCGCCGTACTGACTGTGGAAGTGGACACGCTAAAGCAGAACCTCGAGCAATCCGAGCAAGAGCTCGGGCGTGCCAAGAAGCAGCTCGAGGACAAGGAAGGTAAGAAATACCTTGTTTAAATATATATATATAAGGTGCAATTGCAAAAAATGACAGGATTATCATGGCTATTGTAGGGGCCACGTCTGAGGTGGCGACCCTTAAGCAAGCGCTGCTCGAGGCCGAGAAGAGGGCGGCCACGGAGCGGGAGAAGTATGAGGACCAAGTTGGCAAGGTGCAGCACGAGCCCCAGGTTCTCATGAAAAAACATGAGAGTTTTGAGCTTGACTCAAAGACGCGAGCGTCCGAGCTCGCGGCGGCTACTGAAAATGCCAAGTCTGCCAAGGCCGAATCCCAGAAGACCCTCCAGGAGTTGGATGCGATGAAAAAGATAGCAGCGGGTAAGGCATTCTTTATGCAAAGCAAACACATAAACATGAGTTACTTGTTACTTACCCGAATCCGGAGCTCTCCAGGAGCGTTCGCAGATCTTCCCCGTAGCGTGTCCGATGCCGCCGCATTCTATCGAGCCGAGGAGGGCAGCTCGACAGAGAAGGTGCTCTAGTCTCAGTATGCTGAGGCCGGACACCCCGTGCCCCTGAGCGACCAACTGAAGCAACTGGTCGAGCTCCACAAGGCGGCCGAACAGGCCATGAAGGGCCTCATAGTTCGGCTGTGGCCTGGAGAGGCTCTGCCTGGGAGCTATTTCGGGCTGGTGTGGCAGCTGGTGGGGGCCTGTCCAAGGCTCGAAGTCATCAAGCGCTCCGTCTGCATTGAAGGTGCCTGTAGGGCACTTGCCCGTGCTAAGGTGCACTGGGGCAAGTTGGATGCTGAGAAGCTTGTGAAGGACGGGCCACCGCCGGGGAAGGAGCATCGCAAGCCCGAGAATTATTATACGGATGTTCTGAAGGGTGCCCGCCTTGTGGCGGATGAATGTTCCAGGGATGTAATTTTTGAGTATAAGTCGCTCGTTTTGTCCTGTGCGCTGAAAACTTGTTCATATGCGCTAAGCAATGCTGTTGGAATTTAAAATATTACCTTCTGTGCGGCTGTTTATCGATTCTGAGAGATGGCGAGTCATCGGCTTCTGCCCCCGTGCCGCTAGTGCTGGGGTGTTCGGGGATAAACCTGAGCGCTCTTTTTCCCATGTTTGGGTCCTTCGAGGGAGGCGCTCAGCACAACGAACAAGGCAATCGGACTATAATGCGTGAACACTCTCACTTAGCCATAGAATTCTATAATTTTAAATTTCGGCGAAGCCCCTAGTATTCGGAAGACCGAGTTCGGGGCGCTATCCACGCCTTGGCCGGACGGAGCCGACTCCTCGCTCTAAGCGGCATAAGTCTTTAGGGACTCGAAAAACCTCTTGAACAGCGACCAGCTCTCGCTTCATCATGACAGTCAGTTTTAGCTTTCTCTACTGAGGTGCTCGACCCAGCTCAACTGGCGCACAATCGTAGTAGTTCTCCTAGTGCTACCTTAGCCGATATAGCGGAACGTAAGGCACCAAAACATAGGAGCTGGGCAAACCCAACTATTGACCCAAGACATGATTCGGAGCCGATGCATATAATGCTATAAGTTCGGGGTGCCGCACTTGTTAAAGTGTTCGGAGTTCTCACACCATATTGAGGGGTACTAAAGCCCCTGGCGTATTTTGGCCGTACCCAAGTGTACGGGTGCAGTATGTCGTTAAGGAACATATATTTCTAAAAAAAGAGTAATGCAAAAATAGACAAAAGCTATGCATTGTTTATTAAAAAGGGCTGCGATCGAAGCAGAACGATACAAAATAATGCGATAAGCAAAAGGTTGGACTATTTAACATGTCCATTCCAGGGGCAGGCTACGGAATGGTATGCGAAACAGGTATACTGCTCGTGATAGAGACCACCTGGGAGTTCCGTAATGCGGCATGGCTTGTCTGCTTCCCTGGTTCTTGCATCGTTTGTGCGGCAATTGAACTGCCGAATAGGCCTTCCGAAGAATGGAGTCCTGAAAGTAAGAGAAAATTAAAAAATCGGCAGCCCTTGGTGCGCTTTAAGCCGTGTTTCGGGTGTGCCGTGATGGTGCCCCTCCCCCTGTACCCATGGTATTTCTAGAGCATAGTTATGTATGCGAAGCACTGGTGTCGCATTTTTGCGAGGGCCGGGGTTGGGGCCGCATTGCTACGCCTGCTCGGAACGTACCAGGCGGTTTTGTTGTAGGTTACTCCGGGCGCGCTTGACGGTGTCCGGACGTTTAATGGCCGGACTGGAGAACTGCCTGGAGAGGCTGCTTTGTACTTCCGCTGCAAGGGCCGCCATGTGCTCCTCCATTCGGAGGGAGCGTTCGGTGTTTCCATTGACCGTAATTACTCCTTGAGGGCCTGGCATCTTGAGCTTAAGGTATGCGTAGTGCGATACCGCATTGAACTTGGCGAATGCGGTTCGCCCGAGCAGTGCGTGATAGCCACTGCGGAATGGGACTATGTCGAAGATTAACTCCTTGCTTCGGAAATTATCCGGAGATCCGAAGACCACTTCAAGTGTGACTGAGCCTGTATAGTTGGCCTCTACACCTGGTATTACGCCTTTAAAGGTCGTTTTGGTGGGCTTAATCCTCAAGGGATCTATGCCCATTTTCCGCACTGTATCCTGGTAAAGGAGGTTCAGGCTGCTGCCATCGGCCATAAGGACTCTAGTGAGATGAAAGCCGTTAATAATTGGGTCTAGAACCAATGCGGTGAATCCGCCATGACGGGTGCTACCGCGTAAAGGTGATCGGGCAGGAGGACCATGGGTTGAACTTTGGGGCGACTGGCTCTACCGCGTATACGTCCCTTAACGCGCGCTTCCGCTCCCTCTTGGGGATGTGGGTTGCGTATATCATGTTCACCGTCCGCACTTGTGGGGGAAAACCCTTCTGTCCACTGTTGTTCGGCGGCCGGGGCTCTTCGTCGTCATCGCTATGCAGCCCCTTGTCAGTATTTTCGGCATTTAACTTGCCTGCCTGCTTGAACACCCAATAATCCCTGTTGGTGTGATTGGCCGGCTTTTCGGGGGTACCGTGTATCTGGCACAAGCGGTCGAGTATTCGGTCCAAACTGGACGGGCCCCTAGGATTTCTTTTGAATGGCTTTTTCCGCTGACCGGATTTATAGCCTCTGAATCCGGCATTAACTGTCGTATCCTCAGCATTGTCGCCGTTAATGCGGCGTTTCTGCTTGTTGCGACGCGACCTGCCACTACTGTCCCTGGTATCCGAATTGTCATATTGTTGCTACGAGCAAGCCAGCTGTCTTCTCCCGCGCAAAAGCGTGTCATTAGTGTCGTGAGTGCTGCCATAGATTTCGGCTTTTCCTGTCCAAGGTGCCGGGCAAGCCACTCGTCACGGATATTGTGCTTGAAGGCTGCTAGGGCCTCTGCGTCCGGACAGTCGACTATTTGATTTTTCTTTGTTAGGAACCGTGTCCAGAATTGCCTGGCCGATTCATCTGGCTGCTGAATTACGTGGCTTAGGTCATCTGCATCTGGGGGTCGCACATAAGTGCCCTGGAAATTGTCGAGGAATGAGGCTTCCAGGTCCTCCCAACAACTGATTGATCCTGCTGGCAAGCTGTTAAGCCAATGCCGAGCTGGTCCTTTAAGCTTGAGTGGGAGGTATTTGATGGCGTGGAGATCATCGCCGCGGGCCATATGGATATGAAGGAGATAATCCTCGATCCATACCGCAGGATCTGTTGTGCTGTCATATGATTCGATGTTTACGGGTTTGAAACCCTCGGGGATTTGATGATCCATTACTTCGTTTGTGAAGCATAGTGGGTGTGTGGCACCTCTGTACTGGGCTATATCACGATGTAGCTCCAATGAGCTTTGTCTACTGTGTTCGGCCCTGCCGGATTTGTGTCCAGCGTGACGGTTACCATCTCGAGTCGTGGGGCGCCCACGCGATCCGTAGATCGATCTTGTTTGCCTTGCCTTGTCCTCCAACATATCTCACAGGTCAGGTGCATTTTCCCATGCCTTGGTACGGGGTGCGGCTTGAGTGGAGGGCCGAGAGGCCTCCCTGTCGTGGCCACGAGGTGGCCGGTCGGCCGTATCAAGTGCTGGTGATGTAGGTTTAAGTGCTTCCTCCTCTAATCGGGGTAGCAACCTGCGCTTTGGGTAGCTCTTGGAGGGGCGTTCGAGTTTATGCTCTTCGGCCGCAAGGACTTCAGTCCATCTATCGACTAGCAAATCTTGATCAGCTCTAAGCTATTGTTGTTTTTTCTTGAGGCTTCTTGCTGTGGCCATAAGCCTACGTTGAAAACGCTCTTGTTCGATGGGATCCTCTGGCACGATGAATTCGTCGTCGTCGAGGCTTGCCTCGTCTTCGGATGGAGGCGTATAATTATCGTCCTCGACCTCTCTGTCTGCCGCTCTCTCATGAGGGCTGGTTCTCCATCCTCCCGTGCTGAATCTTGCTGGAGGGGGTTTTCTTCGGCACTCTCTGGAGTATTATTATCTCCCGTGCCAGAATCGCCGTGTTTGCTTTGGCGGGATTTTGAGCGGCGCCGCTGACGCCGGCGCTTAGGCTGTTTCTTGGAGGGGTCATCCTCCGCTGTTCCATCGCCATCTCCTTCTTTTGGGGTGTCCACCATGTATATGTCATACGACGAGGTGGCTTTCCAGGGCCCAATAGGCATTGGTTCTTCATCGTCTCCTGCATCGATGTCCATACCGTCGATGTCTTCGGAGTCGAAGTCGAGCATGTCGGTTAAATCGTCGACGGTGGCTACAAAGTGGGTGGTGGGTGGGCTTTGAATTTCTTCATCGTCCGTATCCCAACCTTGCTGACCGTAGTCCGGCCAGGGCTCTCCTGATAAAGAGAGAGACTTTAGTGTTTTCAGAATATCGCCGAAAGGCGAGTGCTGAAAGATGTCCGCGGCAGTAAACTCCATGATCGGCGCCCAATTGGATTCGATCGGCAGGGGCGCGGAGGGTTCGGAGTCCGGAGAGGTGTCTGGCTCCTTGGAGTCATGAGTCTCGCGGAGTGCAGGCATGGTGTTTAGCTCGATCGCCGTTGGGATTGCAGCCCCCGAGACGGCGTCCAACCACCCATCCTTGATCGGCGCAGTTGGCTCTGAATTAAGGGTCGAAGCCGATGCGGGTGCGGCCTCCAGGGAACTGTTCGGCGGCAGAGCTAGATCATGCTCGTCGTGACAGTGCGGCGCGCTCGGCAGTGGCTCGAATCCATCGAGGATCAATTCCCCGCGGATGTCAGCCGTGTAGTTTAAACTTCCAAATCTGACCTGACGGCCAGGGGCATAGCTTTCGATCTGCTCTAGATGGCCAAGTGAATTGGCCCGCAGTGCGAAGCCGCCGAAGACGAAGATCTGTCCGGGGAGGAAGGTCTCACCCTGGACTGCATCGCTATTGATGATCATAGGAGCCATCAAGCCTAACAGCGACGACACAGAGGAACTCTCAATGAAAGCACCAATGTCGGTGTCAAAACCGGCGGATCTCGGGTAGGGGGTCCCGAACTGTGCGTCTAGGCCGGATGGTAACAGGAGGCAAGGGACACGAAGTTTTACCCAGGTTCGGGCCCTCTTGATGGAGGTAAAACCCTACGTCCTGCTTGATTAATATTGATGATATGGGTAGTACAAGAGTAGATCTACCATGAGATCGGAGAGGCTAAACCCTAGAAGCTAGCCTATGGTATGATTGTTGTTCTGTATGTTGTCCTGCCGACTAAAACCCTCCGGTTTATATAGACACCAGAGAGGGTTAGGGTTACACAAAGTCGGTTACAATGGTAGGAGATCTGCATATTCGTATCGCCAAGCTTGCCTTCCACGCCAAGGAAAGTCCCTTCCGGACACGGGACGAAGTCTTCAATCTTGTATCTTCATAGTCCAGGAGTCCGGCTGAAGGTATAGTCCGGCCATCCAGACACCCCCTAATCCAGGACTCCCTCACCTCCCGCACACTCTGTCTCCTCCCTCGATCCCCTTCCCTCCTGAGAACGCCGCCGCCTCCCCTTGATCCCCTTCCCTCCCGAGAACGACGCCGCCGCCTCTCACACCTCGTCGACCCCCTCCTCCCCTAGCCCCTGCCGTCACCCCCTCCTCCCCAAGACCCTGCCACCCACCCGCTCCTGTCCTGCGGCAGATCAAGCATTATCTAGGGTTAGTGGTGTCTTTGCCCCCACGCTGGGCATGGCTCTCCGGCAATCAGGACGGCGACAGCGTCGACGGGATCCGACAGGAGCGTCCTCCTGCGGCCACTCGTGAACCTACCTATCCGCTAGGGTTTGAGCCACCGCATCGCCGGCGTGGCTCCGGCGTTGTTCCGGTGATCTGGTGACTCAGGTGAGTCCCTCCACTCCACCTCGTTGCATCTCTCCCTATCTGCTTCACCATGTTCCCTCTCCCTCTCAGATCCGTCGTCGCTCGAGCACCGGGATGCCATGGACGGGATGGCCATTTCCCCCTGCTCCGACGCCATGGAGGCCGCCTTCTCCTAATCAAACCCTAGCATTCCTCCCCAGCCGCAGCGGTGCCGCCGATGGATCCCGCCAAGGCTCCCTAAGGCTGAGGGTAAGATCCCGTCCATGCTCCCTGGTTCCCCTCTTTCATTCTGCACATTGCACCACTTACTCTGTACATATGTGTTGGTTGCATGAATCAAGGGTGGTTTGCCATGTCTGCAATATTTTAGGTTTTGTAGTGGGAGCAGGTTGGCTGTTGTTTGCTAGATTCCTTCAACCTGACGGCTCCTTGGATTGGGCCAGCCCTAGTCCTTGTGTGCAGTGCGGCTTGGTGCACTGTTGCCTCTGCCTGAGGCTATAGGGCGTGTGAGGCTGCACAATGTTAATGTGGACATAAAGACGAATGACATATCACCACTTTCAAGCTAATTATTTCACACTGTGATTTTTGATGATCTTTCATTGTAGTTATCTCAAGCTAATTTGCAACCAGCTGTTTACTTTCTGTACCAAGTTTCATGTTTGAGTTCTAGCATCTTAACCTCGGTACTGTGGTGATTTTTGAAGGAGTTGAGTAAGTGCACAAGGATTTGGTGAGGGATCTCATCATGCAGAACTCAAAAACCAGGTTGCTTCCATGTGTTTCTTCCTTCCTTCCTTCCTTTTGTACATGTGTTTGTTTCCCAAGCACATCTGTAGTCCTTTCTACGCATGCATGTGCGTCTCTGAGCCAGTGTCTACCACCTCGGTGGACAGCAGTACCCAAATGATGGCATATCGCAGTATGTATTAAATAGGTCTAACGTACTGGGACCAGTGCAGGTCAAATAGCCATTTACTTCTGCATAGTGAAATAATATTTACAGATCCTGTGTTGACTAGGCCTTTTCTTTCTTTATTATCTTTTTCAAGCCAATAAGATAGTTGTATGATTTGTATCTATTGGTGGTAGCATATTAGCATCACTGTAAATAACTAAATATACTACCTGTTTTCTATTGCAAGTGAATGATGTTAATTTGGTTTGAAATGAATAATCAAACTGGAATGCAAAGCTGCTGAGCATATATACTAATTAATAGTATGCTCTGTTAATCTTTTTATACAAATATACTAGCATTAGATATGTATTTTACACTATGTTTCTTGTTGTTCTGTGTATAGTAGGAATGTCGTTCTGTGTTTAGTAGGAATTTGATCCAGCACAATAGCTTACTTAATTTCTTTACACTACCTTGTTGTTTGACCGCTATTTTTATGGTTTGGATGTATATACGAGATGGTGGGCTGCTGGATGTGGATTGTGAGTCCACGGCAAGACCGACCTTGAAACATCAAGGTATATATATATATATGGTGTGCTTATGCAAAAGCAGTTGATGTGCACTTATATCCATATTCACGTCTAATCATCCTTTTCTCCTCCAGCCACCTTCTCAAGTGGAAGATGATCCTGCTGCCGTCAAGTCTCTGTTTCTTGTCAGTTGTCAGCTTTAATTAATACATGTACTTTTGGTTATGCAAAGGTAGGTTCTACTGTTAGATCTTGTAATTAGTTGTAGATGGAGTTTTTGCTTGTTTGAAACCCCAAGGACTGCCCGGTAGTAGTGTATAATAGGTAAGCTTTTAAAAGTATGGTTGATCGGCTGGACCATATTCCATGTCTACTTTTGGTACCGTTTTCACCCCTGATATTGACATTGGCCAGCCCTCTGAAATGTGAATATATGTTTGCTCTAGTTTCGTGCTGGCAACTCCACAGCAGCTACAGAGCAACGGATAACGGCTACATGAATGTAAAGCAGAAGATAGGATTTTGTACTGTAAAAAATACAACATCTGCCTAGTTAAAAAGGTGTTCACCAAAATCCCATAGATAGTCTCGGCAATTGTGGTAGAGAAGCATATAGAAGTACATGTTTTTCAGAGTTGTGCGTAACTGAACCTGTCAGACTAAATAGATCATGTTTAGGGTTTCTTGTGTGTGTTTTCTACATACACACACATGGTCCTTCCTTTTAAATCTCCTCTGCTGCTTACTAACATAGTGCTACACACGTACAATAGTTGAGTAGTAGTGCGTAGAGACTCTGGAGAAAAGTTTACATACTTAAACATTATGCTTAATAATAAAAAAGTTGTAGTTCGCTTGTAGTAGTATGTTTATGAATGGCTGCATGAAATGATTGTTCAGTACTTAAAATATTTGAATCGGGGTTAATGTAATCACTTGCTGCATCCTGTTTGATTGACAAGAGATGCTAATAGGAAAGCAAAGCAAATAGGAAAAGCATGTGATGCTGCTTTTGCTTTTCCTCTGCACACAAGTAAAGCAAAGCATCCTATTTTGACATGCATAGCTGAACTGATTGGAAAAGGGATGGCCAGGAACTGTCTAGAGTCATAAACAATAGACAGAATAAAGAGAAGAGAGTGTACTTAAACAACACTTCTTTTATGGGAGTATATACTTGCTATCATGTAGTAGCATCAGCTCCTTATCTGGAAAAAGAATACCATCAACTATTATCAAATAGCACAGCTAGTGATCTGTGTGGTTCTAGTGAATGGGCAGCTGCATATGTAGACTATAGTGATGTGCACCAATAGTACTGAGGTAGTATCCCAGCTCTGAAGAAAAGCTGGTAATAAAATTGATGCATATGATTAAACTGATGTGTAATTTGTTGTCCGTAACTGACACGTAAATTATCTCTTAGGTATCGGAGCAGCAGCGAGCCACTGACCTTTTCTCGCAGAAGGTGAAGAGGTCGCGTTCAGCACTCTGGACAAGGTATCGTCGTCTTACAAATTCTTACAAGAGTTTCAGACCTACAAGACACACAAACAGAATGAATTGATGTGTTTATATGCCATGGAATTTACTTTACTTAAAGATGTTATTGTTGTGTCATAGAAAATTTGATTTATATCTACGTTTTGTCCAGATTAAAAATATGTGTGATGTGTGGTTTCAAAAACTAATGCTATATGTAGGCTTAAGAAACTGAGTAAGGGAACCCATTATATCCCCTTGTTTTATACACTGTAATTTAAATCTACTAGCGTTGTTGTGTGTGTCTGTATGAGTTAGAGTGCATTGCTTGTCTGACACATGTGCTGATGTCTTGTGAATCAGCTGGAGCTACTCTCCTTCCTGATCGAGCTGAGCCTCGTGACTACATCAATTCTGGCGGCGATGACCATCTACACTGCTCAGTGCTTGCTCAACGGGTGCTGGTCCTGGAACAAGTGTCGTGAGCTCCACACAAAGTACTCGAAAGAGCAGCTCTCGTGTGTAAACACACTTTGTACTTAATGTCTTTCATTCAGACCAGACTTGAGTTCAGCAAGATCAACTTGGGTAATAGCTTTTGTACTGACAGTTGCTGTTTGGTTTGGTTTAGTTTGGTTTGCAGGGACTACAGTTTGACGATTCGTCTACCATGTATCTTCGGCTGCGAACATCATCTACAGGTATGACATTGTCCCACCTCTCTATTCTGTTTTGCTACTCTTCTCCCTGCATCCGAGAAAATTGGTGCTTAATCTATTATTGATTTACAGTCTCTGTTCGTTAACACCAAGTCTAAACTGTTGCTTTGATTTTTCCTGTTACTTACGCTAGCAGTATGACCCGGATGAGGAGGACCTGCTCACTGACCAGGACAAGCTACGACCTCCCAGCTTGTCTGATCCAGGTATGGCATTGGCCAACCTCTTCCGGAAGAAGGCCATGGCCGCGAGCCCCTCTGGATCAAAATAGGTATCCCTTTCCGCCTCTCTTTTTGGATTCACTCAATGTTTTCCGGAAGAAGTCTGGTCCTTGTTTACTTCCTATAATTGGATTGCGAGTTGTCCATTGTTACTTCCTTGTTTACTTCCTATAAAGTCTGGTCCATTGTTATATACTTCTCATTGTAGGATGGCGAGTTGTCGCAGCTGGAGCATGTCTCATAAGAGAGAGCAATGAAGTCGATTGTACTGTTAGGATAGTAATAGATGTGCCATAATTGTCTTATTGTATATTCCCTCCATTTCTGCTATATTCTTGTGTAAGGAAATGTATTCCATAGATGGTTTTGTTGTGTTATGTAAACCTGGGAGATGTGTTATGTGATGTGATATGATGGATGATTTGAATTCAACATGGAGTTTTCTTGATTTGAATATGAAACAATGTTGGATGACATGTGTTACTGGGTTGAAGAGGTCTTGTGCCCAAACAATTTTGTCCATTTTTTTCAAAACCTGAGATCTAATATTGGACAAATAATTGGGCTGAAAAAGGCCACAACCCAACAAGCATTGGACTGTCTAAGAAATGAAACGGAAAAAGCCTAAAAAGGCTGAGGCCCCCAAAACGGAAGAAGCTCAGAAAACAAGAAGGCTGAATTTTTGGGTATGGCCCATATAGATAACCAAAAATTAATAGGAAAAACATACTAAATGGGCTGAATTGTTGGGCTTGGCCCATGTAAAACACCAAATTGGACCGGGCTGAATCTTATCAACGACCTTTTCAATTGGTCACAATTTTGCCACGTCGGATCCGAGTGGCCTGGGTAGACAGCTAGCGACCAAAACAGAAGGTCATAGGATCAACGACCTTTTGTTTTGGTCGTGGAATTCCACGACCTTCTCACAGAGAAGGTCGTTAATTTCAGTTTATGACCGCCAGCTTTTGACCTTCTGTTTTTGGTCACAAAAAGGTCGCAAATGAAAAACCATGACCTTTCAATGACCAATAGTGATGGTCGCAAGTTGACATATTTCTTGTAGTGCATGTCTTAGTATCATAATGAAAATTATGATATCTGGATTTCAATGTTTAAACCAATGCACAATTTTTAATTTGATAAACATGTAGGCATCTCATTTGCACCAAATCAAACCAAGTGAATCTAGACGAGCATGTTAGGTAATCGAATCATGTGTAAAAGTATAATCAACAACATTTTTGGTTCTTTGAATTATTAAACCCAACATGCAAGCCACATTTCTATGCCCTAGAAGTTTCCATGAATATGACTGCCTAATATACACTAGAAATCACTATAAAAATATTTGTTAGTGTGTCTATAATTTATAAATCTCTATTGTAATATTCAATATAATATTGAAATATATATGAACACACGCATGTATATGCAAATGTGTAAAAACTACATCTTTTATGAAATATTAGAAAAATAAATATGAAAGATTGTCTTAACAATAAAGAAATTTTTTGGTCCATCATAATTTTTTTTGTTTTGTAGAATTAAAATTTTCAATTATATACATTACAGTTGCATACCAATGAATAATATAACTGTTATTTGAAAACATTTTATGTGGCTAAGTCATAAAAATACATTAATTACAACTGTAATATGGTACACTTAGTTTAAAATAAATATAAAAGTTTAATATGAAAAACAATTGTTTTACATCGCCCCGGGCCCAAAAATACTTTGGATCGGTTCTGTGAGTTGGACCCGAACACCAAGGAGTTTATCTCGAGTTGGATGATTCGACCGAAGCTGCTCGGCGATCCGACCTATATATTTATAGTCGACCATGTCCTCGCGGTTGTCAACGCACGTGGCCAACCTACTCGGGGTGGGTGACGAGGAGGTGCGTGGGATCGTGCTCACCGGAGTCACGCCCAACGCTCGCTTGTTCATGGAGACCCTGGAGGGGGCCAAGGTGTTCGTCGCGCAGCTGGGCCTACCCGAGCTACAGCACGGCAGCCTCGAGAACATCCTCAACGCCGCCTTATGAGGGTCGCAGCAGTTCCACAACGCGAACTGGTACATTGCTAATTAGATGCTTCCGGTTCCTTGGCTTGATCAAGAAATTGTTCACCATCTATACACCCAAGTTGGACCGCATCTTGTCTATGTTGTTCATTGATCGAACATGCACATTGCTGTGATTCTGTCATCAAATCATACTGAACAAAGTGTCGTTGTAATTACCTTTGTTTCATGCATCTGCATGGTGCAGGGTGACTTCTCTGGAGACGCTCATCATGGAGGTGGCCCAACGTGGATCCCCTTACCTACGCATGCGGCTCCTATGCTACCTCCAGGATGAAGTCATGACGAACTGCGCCAGAGGGGGGCAAGTGCTCGCGCACTGCTTGGCCACGATGCCTTACGAGGAGGCCAAGGTGAGATCACTCGAAATGTGTGATCAGCGATACAGAACTATATGGAATTATGGATACAATGATGCCTTACGATGAGCTCCAGGATTTCAGGAAGGTGGTCTGTGAAGGCGCCATAGGAATGTCCAGGGGCCAATACATGTTAGTTCTCAATCCTTGCCTTAACCTATTGGGTGATTCTGAACTTTCATTCGACTACCGGCCCATTGTGTAGTCTGAACTCTGAAGTTTGACTGAATGTCAATCTAGAACTGACAGAGTTCTCTTCTCTCGATACCTGGAAGCAACTACTTTTTTAAAGGAGGATGTACCTCCTGTTGGGGAACGTAGAATGCAATTTCAAAAAAAAATCTACGATCACATAAGATCTATCTAGGAGATGCATAGCAATGAGAGGGGAAGAGTGTGTCCACGTACCCTCGTAGACCGAAAGCGGAAGCGTTAGGTTAATGCGGTTGATGTAGTCGAACGTCTTCGCGATCCAACCGATCCAAGTACCGAACGTATGCCACCTCCGTGTTCAGCACACGTTCAGCTCGATGACGTCCCTCGAACTCTTGATCTAGCAGAGGGTCGAGGGAGAGTTCCGTCAGCACGGCGGCGTGGTGACGGTGATGGTGATGTGATTCGCGCAGGGCTTCGCCTAAGCACTACGATGCTATGACCGGAGGAGTAAAGTGTGGAGGAGGGCACCGCACACGGTTAAGAGAACAACTAATGTGCCTTTGGGGTGCCCCCCGCCCCCGTATATAAAGGAGGGGAGAAGGAGGCCGGCGGCCAGGAGGGGCGCGCCAAGGGGGAGTCCTACTAGGACTCCTAGTCCTAGTAGGATCCCCCCCCTTTCCCTTTCTCAACTGGAGGGAAAAGGAAGGAGAGGGCGAGGGATTGGGAAAGGGGGCGCCGCCCCCTCCCCCTAGTCCAATTCGGACTGCCATGGGGGGCACGCGGCCACCCCTTGCGGCCCTTCTCTCTCTCCACTAAGGCCCACTAAGGCCCAATATTTCCCTCGGGGGCTTCCGGTACCCCTCGGTACTCCAGTAAAATATCTGAACCACTCAAAACCATTCCGATGTCCGAATACTACCTTCCAATATATGAATCTTTACCCCTCGACCATTTCGAGACTCCTCGTCATGTCCGTTATCTCATCCTGGACTCCGAACAAACTTCGGTCACCAAAACACATAACTCATAATACAAATCATCATCGAACGTTAAGCGTGCGGACCCTACGGGTTCGAGAACTATGTAGACATGATCGAGACACATCTCCGGTCAGTAACCAATAGCGTAACCTGGATGCTCATATTGGCTCCAACATATTCTACGAAGATCTTTATCGGTGAAATGATACGTCTCCAACATATCTATAATTTTTTATTCTTCCATGTTGTTTTATTATCAATCTTAGATGTTTTATAATCATTTTATAGTCATTTTATATCATTTGTTGGTACTAACCTATTGACATAGTGCCAAGTGCCAATTGTTGTTTTTCCATCTTTTTACATCGCAGAAAATCAATATCAAACGGAGTCCAAATGCCATGAAACTTTATGGAGATTTTTTATGGATCAGATGGAAGATATTGGGCCCTGGTTGCACCTGGGGGGGTCCCGAGGAGGGGACAACCCACCAGGGTGCGCCAGGAGGCCCAGGCGCGCCCTAGTGGGTTGTTCCCACCTCGGGTGCCCCCGGACCGCCTCTTTGCTCTATAAATACCCCAATATTCCCAAAAACCTAGGGGAGTCGACGAAATATGCATCCAGGCGCCGCAGAGTCCAGAACCACCAGATCCAATCTAGACACCATCACGGAGGGGTTCTCCACTTCCATTGGTGCCTTTCCGATGATGCGTGAGTAGTTCTTTGTAGACCTTCAGGTCCGTAGTTAGTAGCTAGATGGCTTCATCTCCCTCTCTCTTGATTCTCAATACAATGATCTCTTGGAGATCCATATGATGTAACTCTTTTGCGGTGTGTTTGTTGGGATCGATGAACTTTGAGTTTATGATCGGATCTATCTTTTTGTATCCATGAAAGTATTTGAGTTTCTTTGATCTCTTTTATGCATGATCACTTATAGCCTCATATTTCTTCTCTGATATTTGTGTTTTGTCTGTCCAACTTGATCTATTTATCTTGTAATGGGAAGAGGTGCCCGGTAGTGGGTTCGATCTTACGGTGCTTGATCCCAGTGACAGAAAGGGAACCGACCCGTATGTATCATTGCTACTAGGGATAAAAAGATGTGATCTATATCTACTACCATAGATAAATGGATCTCGTCTACATCATGTCATCGTTCTTATTGCATTACCCCATTTTTCCATGAACTTAATACACTAGATGCATGCTGGATAGCGGTTGATGTGTGGAGTAATAGTAGTAGATGCAGGCAGGAGTCGGTCTAGTAATCTTGTACGTGATGCCTATGTAATGATCATTGCCTGGATATCGTCATAATTATTTGAGGTTCTATCAATTGCCCAACAGTAATTTGTTTACCCACCTTTTGCTATTTTTCTCGAGAGAAGCCACTAGTGAAACCTACGGCCCCTGGGTCTTCTTTCTCATATATTTGCCTTTGCGAGCTACCTTTTTATTTGCTTTTATTTTCAGATCCATTAAATGAAAAATCCAAAAATACCTTGCTGCAATTTATTTTATTTGGCGTTTGATCTATCAATATTTACAACTTTCTCCCATCCACGTGCCATTTCTGGCGCCGTTACCCGAAAGGGATTGACAACCCCTTTAACACGTCGGGTTACGAGTGGTTGTTATTTGTGTGCATGGGTTGTTTACGTTGTGTTGCTTGGTTCTCCCACTGTTTTGATAACCTTGGTTTCATATCTGAGGGAAATACCGACCGCCGCTGTGCTGCATCATCCCTTCCTCATTGGGGAAATACTGACATAGCTTCAAGCGACATCAAAAGGAATTTCTGGCGCCGTTGCCGGGGAGGATCTTCATCATAACCAGGTTCCTAATCACAAATCTCATCTCCTCGCAATTGACATTATTTGCCATTTGCCTCTCATTTTACTCTCCCCCACTTCACAAAAATTTGCCGTTTTATTCGCCTCTCTTTTTCGTTCATCGTTTTATTGCCGGATCTGTTTTTGAGTGCAATCTTGTTGTGTGGTCATCATGACTCAAGAGAACACTAAGTTATGTGATTTCTCAAATACCAACAACAATGATTTTATTGGCACTCCGCTTGCTCCTCCCGCCACTAGTGCGGAGACTTGTGATATTAATATTGCTTTGTTGAATCTTGTTATGAAAGACCAATTTTCCGATACTCCTAATGAGGATGTCGCGTCCCATCTTAATATCTTCGTGGAATTATGCGATATGCAAAAGAAAAAAGATGTGGACAATGATGTGGTCAAGATGAAATTATTTCCGTTTTCCTTGCGTGATTCTGCAAAAATTTGGTTCTCTTCTTTGCCTCGCAATAGTATCGATTCTTGGAATAAGTGCAAAGATTCTTTTATCACTAAGTATTTTCCTCCCGCGAAAATTATTTCCCTTAGAACCCAGATCATGAATTTCAAGCAACTTGAACATGAGCATGTTGCACAATCTTGGGAAAGGATGAAAATTATGCTAAGGAATTGCCCAACTCATGGGTTAAGTCTTTGGACGATCATACAAAAAATTTATGTGGGGTTGAATTTTGTTTCTCGTAACCTTTTAGATTCCGCCGCGGGTGGTACTTTTATGAAAATTACTTTGGATGTAGCGACCCAACCTCAGACGGTCAAGTCTTTGTGCTTAAGTGTCATCCCTGGATCGGTATTGCTGACACACACAGTACTCGAGGTTTTATAACAGAGTTCAATCACACACTTATTACATCAAATGTCTCAAAAGAGAACTTATTACAATAATATGGCTGAAGGCCATCTAAAATAATATAATAGCGAAAGCTTCGAAGGTAGAAGAGTCCATCCAACTCCACGGCAAAATTGAGTGCATGACAATGACCTAGCGCACCTTACTCTTCGTCTAAAAATTCCGCAACAAAATACGTTGCAGCCTGTGTAGGTTAGCACATGGAATATTCTAGCAAGATAACACTATAGAGCAATGCACAAATAACAGCTATCACTACATGCATATATGGCTGGTGGAGGCTCTATGGTTATCATTTGCATAAAGCTAATTTTTCCCTACAACAAAGGCATATATTTTATTTAACTACAAAATTTGTTGAAAACATTGAGAAGGTAACCCCAACTCAATCCCAATTAAAAGTTTAATAACCCGACCAATTAATTAAGTAGAGTGATGAGATCAACATAATAATTCAAGTACCGAATACTCAAGATGTCCATAACCGGGACACGGCTAATCATGATTAGTTTGTACACTCTGCAGAGGTTTGTGCACTTTTCTCCACAAGACTCGATCTCCTCCGTTGAATTTTTCGCGCTACATGATGTTTGAGAAACGGATGACCGAGACACAGTCTTTCAGAAGCATTAACTCTTTACGGCGGGTAGACCGTACCACCTACATCCCCTACATCTGCTAGTCTACCACTGAAAGAGGTCACACAACATACTCAACTATGTCAGAGCCCATAATGGATTGCGGCTGCACACGGAAGTTTCCAGCATGAATAACATTATGTTCCCTTTGAGCCTGGGTGGAAAACCATAGGATGATCACACGGATTCCCTGGGATCTCCTTGGACAACACTGGATTCCCCAGGTGCCCACAACCAATCCACCCAGATGTGTATTAAAGTAGCCACCTTAAGTTAAACCTTAGTTAACAATAACTCTCACAACTTTCATGAATTCTCTCAAAACCAAACCACGTCTACGAGCATAGCATAGCAGTGTAAGTATAACGTAGTAACACCCAGGGTTTGAAATAAAAGGGCAATAGGTTCCTACCTCATCAACTACTTCCCCAAATCCACATGTTGTCAATCCTACTCATGCAATGTTTGAGGGTTGAAACTAATGCATAAAACTGGGTAATAAAGGGATATGATCAAAGTGTTACTTGCCTTGCTGACGATCGGAAAACCCTAGTGATTCGTAGTAGCAAGCCTCGCACTCCGGAAACTCTATCGTGAACAAACAATAGCATACATAAGCACTCAACACAAAATGCAAAGGTAAAACCAAGAGAAAAGATCTGAACAGAAAGTTCAAATGAAGAGCTTGGGTTAGCAAAAAGAATCAATCGAATCGGAGATACGAAACTCAAACTATGATCAAAAGAAGTTCAAATTCAAATCTGCTTGAAACCAAATTTTAAGTTTTCAAAATCATGTTCAAGTTGATTATCTGGAAAGAGGGGAACAAGACGAAGATTTTGGCGTTGGTTTCACTGGATTTGTACAAACAAGCAAAAAGTAGTGAAGGTTTGAAGATCAGGGCCTAATCTATAAGAAAACTATTCGCGGATAGGTCCCTGGCTGAAAATTAAATTAAGAAGAAAAATCTATCGGACGAACGTCCGCTAACAAAGACTAACGAATGAAAATTGTTCGTTAAAATGATCTAACCAGTGAACGTTTACAAATTAGACTAAAACAAAAACGAAAAACCGATCTAAAACTAAACTGACAAAACCGAAAAAAATATGAAAGAACTGACAGGTTCTTACTGGTCAACGGCGGCGGCGGCGGGATCCGGCAGCTCCGGCATCGGGCGTCGGCGGCGAGGAGACGGCGAGGAGGGGTGGCGGCGCGAGGCGGCGATGCGCGAGCGGCTGCAGGCGGCAACAGTGTCAGCGAGAGGCGGCGGTGGCAGGCGGTGGCGGGTGGCGGGATGAGGAGGAGAGGGGCTGATGGGGCTATTTAAGAGGGGGGAAAGCCGGCGACTTGGGGAAGGGGTAGCGGCGGCGGTGTAGTCCGAGCCGGACTCCTCGGTGGCGGTGGCGCGTGCTGGAGGCGGACACGGGAGGCGGCGGTGCGAGCGGGCCGGCTGGGCTTCGGCCCAGTCACTCGAAGAATATTTTTATAATTTCGCCGAACAGAAAAATCTAAAATAAAATAAATAGGAATCTTAAAATTTCCAGAAATAATTTTCAAGGTCCTCTCCTAATATTTAGGACAACATGAATATTTTTCTGGGCTAAAAATGCAATTTTTCCCTAATTCAATCAAATAAAAAAACTCAATAAAAATTTCTAATAAAAGAAATATTTTATTTAAAATTAAATTTCCATTATTTCCTCTATTTTGAAGAAGTCATATTATCTTCTCTCATTATTTATTTATTTGGAAATAATTTTGGAAAAATAATTTCAAATAAAATTCACATTGATCCAGATTTACCAATTTTGAAAAAAAATCAAAAATGGAATTTTATAAAACCTCCAACTCTCTCAAATAGTCCTTCAGTTGCTTAAGGTCTTTAGGATCAAAATGTTCAAATAAAATCAAACAAAAATGCAAAGAGCATGGATGCATATGATGACCTAATGATTAACATCCAAATTGAAAATTGGGATGTTACAACAAAAATTTTATGCGGGGTTGAATTTTGTTTCTCGTAACCTTTTAGATTCCGCCATGAGTGGTACTTTTATGGAAATTACTTTGGGTGAAACCACCAAATTGCTTGATAATATTATGGCAAATTATTCGCAATGGCATACCGAAAGAACTCCTACTAGTAAAAAAAAGTCAATTCGGTTGAAGAAATTTCTTCTTTGAGTGAAAAAGTTGATGCTCTTATGAAATTGGTTGCTAGTAGAAGTGCTCCTATTGATCTTAATGATATGCCTTTTTCTACTTTGATTCAGCAAAATAGTGATGCCATTGATGTGAGTTTTATTTCTCGAAATAATTTCAACAATAATGCTTATAGAGGTAATTTTAATCCTTGGCCTTTTCCTAGTAATTCCTCTAATAATTATGGTAATTCCTATGGAAATCAATCTTATAATAATAATAATAATAATAGGAACACCTATTATCTTGAGAATAATATTAAAGAATTTATCAATACACAAAAAGTTTTCAACACTTCGATAGAAGAAAAGTTGAGTAAGATGGATGATTTGTCTAGAAGTGTTGATAGAATTGCTCATGATGTGGAAAATCTCAAGATGAAAATTTTTGTGCCTAAGGTTGATGAATCAATTAAATCTCTTTATTTTTCCATGGATGAAAGTAAGAAAAGAACCGCTATGCTTAGAGCTAAAAGAGAATTTTTAAAGAAAGTGTTTACTAGTGATTTCTTTCGCAAAAGTGATGAAGATCTTAAAATGATTGGTGTTTCTTCTACTGATTCCTTGTTTAGTAAAGTTAATATTGATGAAAAAGGGACTGGAGAAGAGTCAACTTTAGGTAGAAGGTGTCCCAATTTTTCGGGTTGAAAGAATTGATGAAAGTGGGTTTAAAGAGGTCAAAACTTTAGCTAGTGATGTGCCCACTCTTTTGGATTACAAAGACTTTAATTATGATATTTTATCTTTGATTGATTGTATTTGTTTGTTGCAATCCATGATAAATTTACCCCATGCCTATGAACAAAATAAAGCTTTTACAAAACATATTGTTGATGCTATGATGAAAGCTCTTGAAGAAAAATTGGAATTGGAAGTTTCAATTCCTAGAAAATTGCATGATGAATGGGAACCTACTATGAAAGTCAAGTTTAAAAATTATGAGTGTCTTTCTTTGTGTGACTTGGGTGCTAGTGTTTCTACAATTCCGAAATCTTTATGGATGTGCTTGGTCTTACCAATATTGAATCATGTTCTTTAAATTTGCACTTGGCGGATTCTACTATTAAAAAGCCTATGGGAAGAATTAATGATGTTCTTATTCTTGCAAATAGAAATTATGTGCCCATAGATTTTATTATTCTTGATATTGATTGCAATCCGTCTTGTCTAATTATTCTTGGTAGACCGTTTTTACGCACTATCGTTGTCGTGATTGATATGTAAGAAGGCAATATAAGTTCCAATTTCCTTTGAGGAAGGGTATGGAACACTTTCCTAGGACTAGAATTAAGCCACCCTATGAATAAATCATGAGGGCATCTTATGGATCTCGAACCAAAGATGACAAAACTTAGATCCTTGCTTTACGCCTAGCTAAGGGTGTAAGACTATAGCGCTTGTTGGGAGGCAACCCAATGAATAAATTTTATTTTTGCTTTATTTTTGCTTCCTATTTTTGAGTGTTAGCACAATTATGCTATTGTTATGATTGTGTTTTAATTAGTGTTTGTGCCAAGTAAAGCCTTTAGGATCTTCTTGGCCAATAGTTGTTTGATCTTGCTGAAAACCTAGAAACTTTTACACTCACGGAATTAATTTTTATTTTTTAACAGAGAGCGATAAAATACCCATTCCAATTGCAGTAGATTGATACGTCTCCAACACTGCATCACCCTTTCCTCTTGAAGGGAAAACCAACGCAGTTCTCAAGAGGTAGCAAGAAGGATTTCTGGCATCGTTGCCGGGGAGATTCGCGCCAAGTCAAGTCAAGATTTGACTCCCAACAATGAGCCATTTTTGGCACCGTTGCCGGAGTCTACGCACAAGTCAAGACATACCAAGTACCCATCACAAACTCTTATCCCTCACATTACATTATTTGCCATTTGTCTCTCGTTTTCCTCTCCCCCACTTCACCCTTGCCGTTTTATTCGCCCTCTTTTCCTCTCTCCCTCTCTTTTCCCGTTCCCCTTCTCCTTTTTCTATTTGCCTTTTCGCCTGTTTCTATTTTGCTTGTGTGTTGGATTGCTTGATTGTCACGATGGCTCAAGATAATACTAATTTGTGTGACTTTACCAATACCAACAACAATGATTTTCTTAGCACTCCGATTGCTCCTCTTACCGATGATGAATCTTGTGAAATTAATGCTGCTTTGTTGAATCTTGTCATGAAAGATCAATTCGCCGGCCTTCCTAGTAAAGATGTCGCTACCCATCTAAATAGCTTTGTTGATTTGTGTGATATGCAAAAGAAGAAAGATGTGGACAATGATATTGTTAAATTGAAGCTATTTCCTTTTTCTCTTAGAGATCGTGCTAAAGCTTGGTTTTCATCTTTGCCTAAAAATAGTATTGGTTCATGGAATGGCAAAGATGCTTTTATCTCTAAGTATTTTCCTCCCACTAAAATCATCTCTCTTAGAAACGATATTATGAATTTTAAGCAACTTGATCATGAACATGTTGCACAAGCTTGGGAGAGGATGAAATTAATGATACGTAATTGCCCTACACATGGTTTGAATCTTTGGATGATTGTACAAAAAATTTATGCCGGATTGAATTTTGCTTCTAGAAATCTTTTAGATTCGGCCGCGAGAGGCACTTTTATGGAAATCACTTTAGGAGAAGCTACTAAACTCCTAGATAATATTATGGTTAATTATTCTCAATGGCACACCGAAAGATATACTAATAAAAAAGTGCATGCGATAGAAGAGATTAATGTTTTGAGTGGAAAGATGGATGAACTTATGAAATTGTTTGCTAATAAGAGTGCTCCTACTAATCCTAATGATATGCCTTTGTCTACTTTGATTGAGTATAATAATGAATCTATGGATGTGAATTTTATTGGTCGGAACAATTTTGGTGATAACGCGTATAGAAGTAATTTTAATCCTAGGTCGTTTCCAAGTGATTCCTCTAATAATTATGATAATTCCTACAACAATTCTTATGGAAATTATAATAAGATACCCTCTGATTTTGAATCTAATATTAAAGAATTTATTAGTTCTCAAAAGAATTTCAATGCTTTGATTGAAGAAAAATTGCTTAAGATTAATGGGTTGGCTAGGAACGTTGATAGAATTTCTCTTGATGTTGATTCTTTGAAACTTAGATCTATTCCACCTAAGCATGATATCAATGAGTCTCTCAAATCCATGAGAATTTCCATTGATGAGTGCAAAGAAAGAACCGCTAGGATGCGTGCTAAGAAAGATTGCTTTGTGAAGGCGTGTTCTTCTAGTTTTCATGATAATAATGATGAAGATCTAAAAGTTATTGATGTGTCCCCTATTAAATCTTTGTTTTGCAATATGAATCTTGATAATGATGGGACTGAAGATGAGTCACCTTTACCTAGAAGGCGTTCCAAAAATTCGGAGTTTTTAGATCTTGATGCAAAAATTGGTAAAAGTGGGATTGAAGAGGTCAAAACTTTAAATATCAATGAACCCACTATTTTGGATTTCATGGAATCTAATTATGATAATTTATCTTTGATAGATTGTATTTCCTTGTTGCAATCCGTGCTAAATTCTCCTCATGCTTATAGTCAAAATAAAGCTTTCACTAAACATATCGTTGATGCTTTGATGCAATCTTATGAAGAAAAACTTGAGTTGGAAATTTCTATCCCTAGAAAAATTTATGATGAGTTGGAACCTACAATAAAATTTAAAATTAAAGATCATGAGTGTTATTCTTTATGTGATTTGGGTGCTAGTGTTTCCACGATTCCAAAAACTTTGTGTGATTTGCTAGGTTTCCGTGATTTTGATGATTGTTCTTTAAACTTGCACCTTGCAGATTCCACTATTAAGAAACCTATGGGAAGAATTAATGATGTTCTTATTGTTGCAAATAGGAACTATGTGTCCGTAGATTTCATTGTTCTTGATATAGATTGCAATCCTTCATGTCCTATTATTCTTGGTAGACCTTTCCTTAGAACGATTGGTGCAACTATTGATATGAAGGAAGGGAATATTAGATTACAATTTCCATTAAGTAAAGGCATGGAACACTTTCCTAGAAAGAAAATTAAATTACCATATGAATCTATTATGAGAGCAACTTATGGATTGCCCACCAAAGATGGCAATACCTAGATCTATCCTTGCTTTTATGCCTAGCTAGGGGCGTTAAACGATAGCGCTTGTTAGGAGGCAACCCAATTTTATTTTTATTCCTTACTTTTTTATATTGTTTAGTAATAAATAATTTATCTATACTCTGTTTTGGTTGTGTGTTTTGTGTTTAATTAGTGTTTGTGCCAAGTAGAACCGTTGGGAAGACTTGGGGAAAGTCTTTTTGATCTTGCTGTAAAAAAAAGAAACTTTAGCGCTCACGAGAATTGCTGCCATTTTTATTTGGAAAGTGATATTTAATTAATTATTTTTGAATATGATTAATAGATAAATTCCTCACGTCCAGCAATTTATTTTAGAATTTTGGGGGTTCCATAAGTTGCGCTAGCTACAGATTACTACAGACTGTTCTGCTTTTGACAGATTCTGTTTTTCGTGTGTTATTTGCTTATTTTGATGAATCTATGGCTAGTAAAAGAGTTTATAAACCATAGAGAAGTTGGAATACAGTAGGTTTAACACCAATATAAATAAATAATGATTTAATTATAGTACCTTGAAGTGGTGTTTTGTTTTCTTTCGCTAACGGAGCTCGCGAGATTTAATATTTTGAGTTTTGTGTTGTGAAGTTTTCAAGTTTTGGGTAAAGATTTGATGGATTATGGAACAAGGAGTGGCAAGATCCTAAGCTTGGGGATGCCCATGGCACCCCAAGGTAAAACTCAAGGACACCAAAAAGCCTAAGCTTGGGGATGCCCCGGAAGGCATCCCCTCTTTCGTCTTCGTCTATCGGTAACTTTACTTGGAGCTATATTTTTATTCACCACATGATATGTGTTTTGCTTGGAGCGTCTTGTATGATTTGAGTATTTGCTTTTTAGTTTACCACAATCATCCTTGCTGTACACACCTTTTGAGAGAGACTCACATGATTTGAAATTTATTAGAATACTCTATGTGCTTCACTTATATCTTTTGAGCTATATAGTTTTTGCTCTAGTACTTCACTTATATCTTTTAGAGCACGGCGGTGGTTTTATTTTATAGAAATAATTGATCTCTCATGCTTCACTTATATTATTTTGGGAGTTCTTTAGAACAACATGGAAATTTTCTTAAATATAAAAACTTTCATAGAAGTGCATTGAATACTATGTGAAGTTTGGTACTTGATAATTGTTTTGAGATATGGAGATGGTGATATTAGAGTCATGCTAGTTGAGTAGTTGTGAATTTCAGAAATACCTGTGTTGAAGTTTGTGATTCCCGTAGCATGCATGTATGGTGAACCGTTATGTGATGAAGTCGGAGCATGATTTATTTATTGATTGTCTTCCTTATGAGTGGCGGTCGGGGACGAGCGATGGTCTTTTCCTACCAATCTATCCCCCTAGGAGCATGCATATAATACTTTGTTTCGATAACTAATATATTTTTGCAATAAGTATGTGAGTTCTTTATGACTAATGTTGAGTCCATGGATTATACGCACTCTCACCCTTCCACCATTGCTAGCCTCTCTAGTATCACGCAACTTTCGCCGGTACCTTAAATCCACCATATACCTTCCTCAAAATAGCCACCATACCTACCTATTATGGCATTTCCATAGCCATTCCGAGATATATTTCCATGCAACTTTCCACCGTTCCGTTATTATGACACGCTTCATCATTGTCATATTGCTTGCATGATCATGTAGTTGACATCATATTTGTGGCAAAGCCACCGTTCATAATTCTTCATACATGTTACTCATGCATCATTGCACATCACGGTACACCGCCGGAGGCATTCACATAGAGTCATATTTTGTTCTAAGTATTGAGTTGTAATTCTTGAGTTGTAAGAAACTAAAGTGTGATGATCATCATTATTAGAGCATTGTCCCAAGTGAGGAAAGGATGATGGAGACTATGATTCCCCCACAAGTCGGGATGAGACTCCGGACGAGAAAAAAAGAGGCCAAAAGAAAAAAAGAAGGCCCAAATAAAAAATGAGAGAAAAAGAGAGAAGGGACAATGTTACTATTCTTTTTCCACACTTGTGCTTCAAAGTAGCACCATGACCTTCATGATAGAGAGTCTCCTATGATATCACTTTCATATACTAGTGGGAATTTTTCATTATAGAACTTGGCTTGTATATTCCAATGATGGGCTTCCTCAAAATGCCCTAGGTCTTCATGAGCAAGCAAGTTGGATGCACACCCACTTAGTTTCTTTTGTTGACCTTTCATACACTTATAGCTCTAGTGCATCCATTGCATGGCAATCCCTACTCACTAACATTGATATCTATTAATGGGCATCTCCATAGCCCGTTGATACGCCTAGTTGATGTGAGACTATTTTCTCCTTTTTGTCTTCTCCACAACCACCATTCTATTCCACATATAGTGCTATATCCATGGCTCACGCTCATATATTGCGTGAAGATTGAAAAGGTTTGAGAACATAAAAAGTATGAAACAATTGCTTGGCTTGTCATCGGGGTTTTGCATGATTTAAATATTTTGTGTGGTGAAGATAGAGCATAGCCAGACTATATGATATTGTAGGGATAACTTTCTTTGGCCATGTTATTTTGGGAAGACATGATTGCTTAGTTAGTATGCTTGAAGTATTATTATTTCTATGTCAATATTAAACTTTTGTTTTGAATCTTTCGGATCTGAACATTCATGCCACAATAAAGAAAAAATACATTGAGAAATATGTTAGAAAGCATTCCACATCAAAAATTCTTCTTTTATCATTTACCTACTCGAGGACGAGCAGGAATTAAGCTTGGGGATGCTTGATACGTCTCCAACGTATCTATAATTTTTTATTGCTCCATGCTATTATATTATCTATTTTGGATGTTAATGGGCTTTATTTTACACTTTTATATCATTTTTGGGACTAACCTACTAACTGAAGGCCCAACCCAAACTGTTGTTTTTTTGACTATTTTAGCGTTCGGAAGAAAAGGAATATCAAACGGAGTCCAAACGGATGAAACCTTCGGCAACGTGATTTTCTCAACAAACGTGATCCAGGAGACTTGGAGTGGGCATCAAGAAGCGATCGAGGAGGACACGAGGCAGGGGGGCGCGCCCTCCACCCTCGTGGGCCCCTCGTTGCTCCACCGACGTACTTCTTCCTCCTATATATATCCACGTACCCCCCAAACATCCAGGAGCACCACGAAAACCTAATTCCACCGCCGCAGCCTTCTGTACCCAAGAGATCCCATCTTGGGGCCTTTTCCAGAGCTCTGCCGGAGGGGGCATTGATCACGAAGGGCCTCTACATCAACTCCATGGCCTCTCTGGTGATGTGTGAGTAGTTTATTTCAGACCTACGGGTCCATAGTTATTAGCTAGATGGCTTCTTCTCTCTCTTTGGATCTCAATACAAAGTTCTCCTTGATCTTCTTGGAGATCTATTCGATGTAATCTTCTTTTGCAGTGTGTTTGTCGAGATCTGATGAATTGTGGGTTTATGATCCAGTTTATCTATGAACAATATTTGATTCTCCTCTGAATTCTTTTATGTATGATTGGTTTATCTTTGCAAGTCTCTTCGAATTATCAGTTTGGTTTATCCTACTAGATTGATCTTTCTTACAATGAGAGAATTGCTTAGCTTTGGGTTCAATCTTGTGGTGTCCTTTCCCAGTGACAGCAGGGGCAGCAAGGCACGTATTGTATTGTTGCCATCGAGGATAAAAAGATGGGGTTTATATCATATTGCATGAGTTTATCCCTCTACATCATGTCATCTTACTTAAAGCATTACTCTGTTCTTATGAACTTAATACTCTAGATGCATGTCGGATAGCGGTCGATGTGTCGAGTAATAGTAGTAGATGCAGAATCGTTTCGGTCTACTTGTCGCGGATGTGATGCCTATATACATGATCATACCTAGATATTCTCATAACTATGCTCAATTCTATCAATTGCTCGACAGTAATTCGTTTACCCACCGTAATACTTATGCTCTTGAGAGAAGCCACTAGTGAAACCTATGGCCCCCGGGTCTATCTTCCATCATATTAATCTTCCAACACTTAGTTATTTCTTTTGCCGTTTATTTACTTTGCATCTTTATCATAAAAATACCAAAAATATTATCTTATCATATCTATCAGATCTCACTCTCGTAAGTGACCGTGAAAGGATTGACAACCCCTTTATCGCGTTGGTTGCGAGGTTCTTATTTGTTTTGTGTAGGTGCGTGGGACTCGAGCATGATCTCCTACTGGATTGATACCTTGGTTCTCAAAAACTGAGGGAAATACTTACGCTACTTTACTGCATCACACCTTCCTCTTCAAGGGAAAACCAACGCAGTGCTCAAGAGGTAGCATAGATGTGCCACCCCGGCTCAGAGAAAACCGGAATGCCCCGTATTCCAGCCCAGAGATCGAGGTGAAGTCTTCTGGAATACGACACTCCTTAGTATAGAACAAACCAGCTCTCTATTACAACACGAATATGAATACAAGTGTTCCAATATTACAATGAATAACATCGGCACGGCGACATTACGCAAACCACGGTTGCTCTATACAAGCAGCATAACAACTCGAAGCAGCGAAACAACTACTGGCAGCGGAACAACGAACGGTGATGATGGACTCCAATCCGCAGGGACTCTGGCTGGAACGTTTATCCTAGCTCGCGGACACGGGAACAACACCAAACAAGCAAGCAATCCAGGCACAACCTGCAAACTGGCATGACACGCCAGGTCAGTACATTGAATGTACTTGCAAGCTCACAATAACCAGAAGCATTCAAGACAAACAACAACATGGCAATTACAGGTTAAGCAGGAATTATCATGAGATCATCAGGATAACAAGGCATGAACAACATGAACATAATATCGCTAGAACAATATGATCATGGCATGAACATATAAATCTGAGGATACTAGCATGCAACATGATGACACTACATGCACCATTTATTCTGCTCGGGTTACCTCGTAACCATCACATGCATCACTTACCAACTTCGGACATTACACGATCATCTCAGGATCAAATCAAGCTTGGTATAAACAATACCGTAGTAATCATCAAATGACCACAAGGAGCTTGGTCTTTACCCATGATTCTCGCACAATATCACGAATAACCAACAACTCGGTATCCTCGATACCACGGTGATCATTCCCGCGATCACAACCATGACCAACAATTGGTCTCAAACCGTGATCCTTCCGCCAATCACAACCAACTTATCTCATCCTCGAACCAGGGTTGTTATTTAGCACATTATTATTATTACTGTTCACTCATAGTGACACCAACTACGAACTAGGCCCTTATCCGTGGGCGCGGCTATCGATAGATTTAATATACACTCTGTAGAGGTTAGTACACTGTACCCACACTATGGAACCCATGGCCTTGCACTCCCATCCGGGTGGACCAACGGCGTTCCGACAAAACCGATCTACTGCCATGACACTCTCCCGGCCACTCCGACCCACTCCCAACTGGGCTAGTCCTGGGTGGCCCTGTGTCTACCAAAGACACAACGACCACCGTCGTCGCCAAATGTCCCTCACGGGGACCGGATCCATAATAACAACAACGGACACACAAGGTTATGTCTACTTACCGGGCCAGGGTACCGCATGCCCATAACCTTCCCTAGTTGGAGGCACCGGCAAGAGGCACGACAATGTACCCAGTTAGGACCTTCCCATAAAGGTAAGCGTGGTTGCACTGGTCAGTTTGATATGGTGGCACCATGACTCAGCCAACATGTGTTCAAGTTCAATTTAATCCGGTTAAACTTGAATGCAAATATGCTGAGCCATGATAAAATAACATGATACAATTACAATGTATGAGCATGATATCAACATAAGCACGGGTGCAACATAACTAGCCACCATATCAACAATGAATCATCTCCAACTGAGCATGGCATAATGAAGAGCATGAATATTACCAGTACAACACTACTCATAGCATAACATGACCACTAGCATCAACAATAAACATAATGCAAGAACATATCAACAATGCCATCATGCAAACATTTAACCAACTGGGTGCAATGGAACATGCATAACAATGGTACTCGGGACAGACGACAGTCATGCACCGAAGACCATTACCAACATCAACATATACTACTAGCAAGCATAAGCATATGAAAGGAATACTAACAACTAGCAGGGCATGACAACTAGGTGCATAACAACATAGCAAGCAAGTAAGCATGAATCCATAAGCATTATATAAACAACTATAACCATATTTTAAGCAAGCAAACATTTAATAAATATTCAAGTTGAAAACCATGGCTGCTGCATGACTATCATGCAAGTGGGTATTGTGGCTTGCCTGGGGTGACGGAGACTCCAGGAAGAAGTGCGGTGAAGCCACAGAACGAAATGTCGGACGGTTCTTTCCTGGAGGGGGCTGATTAGATGCACGGGCAAAATGGTCATTTTCATTGTGAAACCACCTAGTGAAAATGGTATCAAAAGATAGAGCTCGACGATACGAAGAAGTGAGCATTGGTTTCACCTCAATCGGAGTTACGGTTGAAAAGTTGTGAAGATTGGAAGAACAGGGACTAATCTATGAAAAATTTATCACCAACGGGTCCCTTTGTGGATAAGGCAGAAACAGAATTCAGAAAATACACTTTCTGACTTAGAAACGCACTACAGGTCGAAGTTGAAACAAAATACGGTTTCAGAAAAGAGAAGACGTACTCTTGTAAAGCCGTCTCCACTTGCCACATGGGATGAGGCGGGTGAGACACTGGCGCGTGGGCCCCAGGGAGCAGGGGGAGGGGCCAGCGCTCGTGTGTTCTTCCTCCTCGCGCCTCTGTTCCCTCGTGGAACAGCGCGGAGGCAGGGGAGGAAAGCGGAGATGGGGCCGGCCGGCTCCGGTGGCCTCCGGCCAAACCGAGCGCACCGGAGGGCTCGCGAGGATGCAGCGCCTCCGTTCAGAGGAGAAGCGGCTCCCGGGAAGGCGCGTGGAGGAGTGGAGGTCGCGGCGACGAGAGGCGCCAGGAGCTTCGCGCGATGGCAGCTCTCGGCGACGCGGGCTCTCCGGCGACGAATGGAGGACATGGGGAGGCTGGTAGGGGTGTGGGGAGTGTCGTGGTGGAGACGGGAGAGAGGAAGGAGTTCCGGATGGGCTCGGCCGAGGTGGTGGCCGAGAGCAACGGCGACGGCCAACCTCTGGGAGGCGCGACCAGAGGGACCCCGACGACGAACTGGTGGCGTGGGGAGGCTCAGTGGGACGAGGGGGAGTCGATGGACGTCTCGGGAGGAGGAGAGGAGGGTCGTGGTGGCCGGACCCAAGCCGAGGCCGAGGCGGCCATGGAGGATGACGGCGAACAACGGCTGGCTGTGGCGTTATCAGAGGGCAAAAGAGGCGAGATAGGGAGCGAGTGAGGAGAGGGGGACCTCGGGCACTCCTTAAATAGCCGCGGGGAGGCTCTGGAGCTCACAAGCGAGCTTGAGCAGTGCTCTAATGGAGGGCAGAGGCAGGGCGTGGCACGGGCATGGCGTTTGCGACGCATTTATGGCGAACCACGACGAGGAAGCGATGCAGGGCGACGCAGTCGAGCACGGGCGAGCTCCTGGACAAGGTTTGAGAACTAGACGAGGAGGGAGGAGACGAGCATAGTGGCCGGAACAAGCCAGAGCACGCCTGCAGCCATGACGCAAGCGTGACCATCACGCGCACTAGCGCAAGCGGCGCTCTTTGGCATGGCCAACCATATCCAGTGGATGGACCATGGTGCCCTCAGTCAAAATGAGGAAATAAATCAGTCCAGGGGCAAAGAAGAGATTTGCACTTAGCTCAAAAAGTAAATCGGCAAGAAGGTGTTTGTAACTTGTTGTGGTTAAACCAGCTTGGTAACGTGGTAAAGAGTTTGTCTGGCGATGATCACTTACTAAGGTGATGCTGATCACCAAAAACCAGACTAAGAGGAGGGGCTTAGATGGTGGTTGCTGTAGAAAGTGCAATACTGGCCAGAATCAGGGATTTGGATGATACACTCACATACTTGATCTCTGTGAGCTGAAATTTGGCAGAGAGGGGTTATATGATGATATGAAGCTTCTGTAAAGATTTCATGCCATTTGGAAATACCAAAGTGGCACTTGCTTCACAAAGCTTCATTCTGGACAGAAACTTGGAAAAATTACACAGGGTAATTGGATTACCAAATGAGGTAAAACTTGGTGGAGGGAGTTAATATAGATAGAAGCATGTCTTGGTAAAGTTTCAGCTCAATTGAAGCAATATAAAATATAGTTGCTTCACAAACTGAAAATCTGACAAGAAACTAAGATTTGGAGCTCATAGATGAGTTACATGAGCTCATCTTTGGTGGAGAGTCATTACTTGACCATAGGAAGGACCTTGCAAAATTTCAACTCATTTGGATATGCCTATCTTGTACTTTCTTCACAATCACTTCCCTCAGACAGGAACTTTGAAAAATTGCTCAGGGATATTTACTAGGCAAAGTGAGTTGAATTTTGGCATGAGCCAATGATATGGACAGAAAAAGTTGTACACGAAGTTTGGGTTCAAATGGGAAAAGATAAATAGCACTTCCTTTGCAAAGTGCCATTTAGGACAGAATAGGAAAATAATTATTGGAGGATTATTTTTTAACATGGAAATGAAATATTTTGCCATATTTGAGCAAGATAGGACCCAAACAATTTATGAGAATTATTTGGGAATTTTAGGATTGACAGAAATGTAGGTTGCTTCACAACCTAGGGTTTTAAGGGTTATTCCTTTATCAGAAAAGGAATATTCCCACTAAAAGAATTTTGCGTTAGGTCAAGGATGGAAATGACATGATCTTGGGATGATGAAGAGGGTGACAAGCCACTATAAAACCTAGGAAGATATGATCTTCCCAAGTTTCAGAACCACATAGCCACGGAAAAGCAAAACAAAACCGGAAATCCAAGAAAATCAAAGGAAAAAAGAAAAGGGCAAAAATCCAGGCTGTTACAAACCTTCCCCCCTTAAAGAAATATCGTCCTCGAGATGTGGTTGCTCAGGGTTAAATAATCTTTCTGACTTGAAGAAACCGTTTCCAACTCAGGTTTCTTTTATTCATCCTTATATAATATTTCCACTGAGTTGGATCTAACTGACTGTCTTGATCTGGGGTGGTTTGCTTTGCCGTATCTGACATTCTGACAGGACGTATCTCATATGTTCTTGTTTATACTGACTCAAATTTTCTTTTCATATCTGTTGGATGAGCTAGCATCTGAAATATTATTTTTACTAACATACTTGTCCTTCTTGATATTGATCCTTGCTGGAAATGTTATTCTAGTATGGAGTACCGAGAATATTCCACGGAGTTGGGGAACATACCTTCCCGTGGAACAAACAATCTCTTCTATCCAGGCATCGGATTCCTCGAATATAGACATGCCTTCTTGACTGGATTCATAGTCTTGAGTATCCAAGTTGTACCAAAGGTTTGACTGTCGCTTGTCGTGACTGATAGAAAATTGTACCATCTCCTGATGATAAGATTTGCAGACTTGACTGGCGGTTGGCAAAGAATCCCATCCACACAGGCTATTCTTTTAATTGCTTCCCCTATGCGAGAGATAACAATCCTCAAAGTATGTGTTCTCACACTGATTCTTCATTTTTGCCGGTATCTCCATGGGAATAACAGTCCGTGCGATGCTCCATCGCGGGTGTTGAGGTCAATATATTGAGCTGTCCATGAGTCTGACCGAACAGACTCGGGTATGCAATGCTGACAGTTCTGAGCATACTGTGGACTGGGCTGATTGCCTCGCTATGAGGTCCTTACCACAATGGAGTATACCTCTTAGGTGGATCTTTGCTTGGGTTTGCCGTGGAATAAGATGGTCTTGGGTATCCACATTTTTCACATAATAACCGACATACATGTATTGTTGGACTTGCTCTTTCATTATTAGTTTCTTCATCTGGATCCTTAACTGAAAGAACGGGGCCTTATATACATCCTTGATTATTTTCGCGGCCCTGAATACTGTTACGTACAATATCTGGCACTCATACCTTGGTCTGGTGCATGTTTTGAGCCTCGGTATATTTATCCGGCTCACGTGTGGTTATACATATCTCAATACTATTGTGGATTATGCCGGACAATGACAGGGTTAATAACATCATATTGTTGGATATACGGGACTGATCTTGATAATCACTGCCAAGATTATTGTCTCAATGTTGTCTTTCCTTCAAGATTTGTTGATTATGGCCTCACCCACTGGTTTTTGTTTCTTGAATAACCGGTGAGGTTGTCAGATGCGTACCGTGAATTCTTCCTTGTGCGAGAGACTTGCATGGACTTGGCAGCATACTGAATGAACTAATATCTGATTCTCGAGGCATACCTTTGTTCTGACTGATTTCAGACCAAATTGTCGCAGATCTGCCATTTGAAAAACACTATGATATGCTGACAATTCATTCTTTAATGTCTTGTATTAGTGTCGTACAGAAGGAGATTGGGCAGCTTGCGTTTGGGAAACCATCGGGATATCGTGCTGAGGAAGACTGGATGGCTTATGCTCGAAGCCTTCGGTGGATATCTTCTTGAGAAAAACAGGGTATCGTACCTCATAAGCTTCCCCCCTTAAAGACTTTGCTAGGGAAGACTCAGTACCTTATGCCAGAAGCTTTTACAGTATTTTATCGAGAAGACTGAATATCTTGCATGGGAATCCACTCATTCCCTATCGATGCAGACTGGGAACCTTATCTTTGTACACTTCGTCAATAAATTGTGGAGATGGACGGAACTAATTTTCTTGGTGAATGGAATGGCATATATATATTTTTGTCAGTCCGGCAGCTGATTATTTACATGACCAGAATTGTCTGACTGTCCTTACTGAATTCACCGTGCAATTGGACTGACTTCTGGTTCGCAATGTTTTAATTGTGACTTGTAGCAGATTTAATGATTGTGCATAGCCCATACCTTTGACTTGAAATGCACGGTTGATCCAATTTTGTCCTCTTTCTGATTTAATCTTTGCTGCGATAAAGTGTATCTCTGACAGGTACTTGGTGCTGAAAGTCTGATCAAAATACAATTTGTATCCGGACGAATGTCTGCAATACAATGTTGTCGGCTGAAAACCGCATTGCTTTTAACTGAATTTCTTGGTGTATAGCTGTACTGCTTACGGCTTCTTCTGATCTGGTGTCGGTCGAGGAATAATTTCCATAAGGGGGTAACACCGAGGATTCAAAACAAAGAAGCACGAGAAAACGATTTATTGCAACAAAGCACACAACAAACAACCTACAAAGCTGCTCCACACACGCACACACACGCATGATACTACAACAGATGCACAAACACTACACGAAGGATTACATCCTACGCTTGAGCAAATGTCCGCGAACTGACGAGGAAGCTAAGGGAGTAGCGAGTGGAACCGCTGACTCTGAAACTCCGGATGGACGAGGCGGAGGAGTTGGAGAAGCGGGCGGAGACTGAGGTAAAGCGACACCAAGCAACCTCCTGGCCCGAATGGCGTCTCGGACTAAATCAGAAATAAGAAGACACTCGGCCGTCATGTAACGAGACATGGCGAGGATAGCCGGGTCATCTTGAGGGTTGACGGAGGGAAATTGGATTCGCCTAGGATTCTCGACGATGGTGGGATAATATTGATAAGCACGGTTCTCTTGCACCATGCTCTCTTGATGACGAAGACCGGTGACTCCTGCCATTGCGGCAAACTGAACGGCACGCTCAGGAGTAGCGCCATAACCACCGTGGAAACTGTAGGTGTGCTTACCGACAGGAATCGGGGCTGATGGATGAACATGAGCAACATATTCCCTAATTCTTCCTCCAGCAGAAAATTGGAATATTTGATAGTGAGGTGGATCTCCGAGGGGATAAATACTACGCCACATGTCGCCAAGGAGGGCGACAAAGATGAGAGGTGCAGGAGTGGGACTGAACTCAATAGGAACAGCATCGGGAGCTAAGGGAAGGGCACTGAACTCATGGAAGTTGACCGCCATCTACGCATGAAACATGGGTTAATGGTAACCGAAATAAGACTATATGCAGCAAACAAATGCAACAACCAAATGCAGCAAGCAAGGGCAACAACCAGACCCTATACTACCGTTTTCTAACATTCCAGCAGACTAGGACGCTCTACAACCAGACCTGCTCTGATACCAAGCATGTGACACCCCGGCTCAGAGAAAACTGGAACGTCCCGTATTCCAGCCCAGAGATCAAGGTGAAGTCTTCTGGAATACGGCACTCCTTAGTATAGAATAAACCAGCTCTCTATTACAACACGAATATGAATACAAGTGTTCCGATATTACAATGAATAACATCGGCACGGCGACATTACGCCAACTACGGTTGCTCTATACAAGCAGCATAACAACTCAAAGCAGCAGAACAACTACTAGCAGCGGAACAACGAACGGCGATGATGGACTCCAATCCGCAGGGACTCTGGCTGGAACGTCTATCCTAGCTCGCGAACACGGGAACAACACCAAACAAGCAAGCAATCCAGGCATGACCTGCAAACTGGCATGACAAGCCAGGTCAGTACATTGAATGTACTTACAAGCTCACAATAACCAGAAGCATTCAAGACAAACAACAGCATGGCAATTACAGGTTAAGCAGGAATTATCATGAGATCATCAGGATAACAAGGCATGAACAACATGAACATAATATCGCTAGAACAATATGATCATGGCATGAACATATAAATCTGAGGATACTAGCATGCAACATGATGACACTACATGCACCATTTATTCTGCTCGGATTACCTCGTAACCATCACATGCATCACTTACCAACTTCGGACATTACACGATCATCTCAGAATCAAATCAAGCTTGGTATAAACAATACTGTAGTAATCATCAAATGACCACTAGGAGCTTGATCTTTACCCACGATTCTCGCACAATATCACGAATATCCAACAACTCGGTATCCTCGATACCACGGTGATCATTCCGGCGATCACAACCATGACCAACACTTGGTCTCAAACTGCGATCCTTCCGCCAATCACAACCAACTTATCTCATCCTCGAACCGGGGTTGTTATTTAGCACATTATTATTACTACTACTATTGACTCATAGTGTGACCAACTACGAACTGGGCCCTTATCCGCGGGCGCGGCTATCGATAGATTTAATATACACTCTGTAGAGGTTAGTACACTGTACCCACACTATGGAACCCATGGCCTCGCACTCCCATTCGGGTGGACCAATGGCATTCCGACAAAACCGATCTACTACCATGACACTCTCCCGGCCACTCCGACCCACTCCCAACTGGGCTAGTCCTGGGTGGCCTCGTGTCTACCAAAGACACAACGACCACCGTCATGGCCAAACGTCCCTCACGGGGACCGGATCCATAATAACAACAAGGGGCACACAAGGTTATGTCTGCTTACTAGGCCAGGGTACCGCACGCCCATAACCTTCCCTAGTTGGAGGCACCGGCGAGAGGCACGACAATATACCCAGTTAGGACCTTTCCATAAAGGTAAGCGTGGTTGCACTGGTCAGTTCGATATGGTGGCACCATGACTGAGCCAACATGTGTTCAAGTTCAATTTAATCTGGTTAAACTTGAATGCAAATATGCTGAGCCATGATGAAATAACATGATACAATTACAATGTATGAGCATGATATCAACATAAGCACGGGTGCAACATAACTAGCCACCATATCAACAATGAATCATCTCCAACTGAGCATGGCATAATGAAGAGCATGAATATTACCAATACAACACTACTCATAGCATAACATGACCATTAGCATCAACAATAAACATCATGCAAGAACATATCAACAATGCCATCATGCAAGCATTTAACCAACTGGGTGCAATGGAACATGCATAACAATGGTACTCGGGACAGACGACAGTCATGCACCGAAGACCATTACCAACATCAACATATACTACTAGCAAGCATAATCATATGAAAGGAATACTAACAACTAGCAGGGCATGACAACTAGGTGCATAACAACATAGCAAGAAAGTAAGCATGAATCCATGAGCATTATATAAACAACTATAACCATATTTTAAGCAAGCAAACATTTAATAAATATTCAAGTTGAAAACCATGGCTGCTGCATGACTATCATGAAAGTGGGTATTGTGGCTTGCCTGGGGTGACGGAGACTCCAGGAAGAAGTGCGGTGAAGCCGCAGAACGAAACGTCAGACGGTTCTTTCCCGGAGGGGGCTGATTAGAGGCAAGGGCAAAATGGTCATTTTCATTGTGAAACCACCTAGTGAAAATGTTACCAAAAGATAGAGCTCGACGATACGAAGAAGTGAGCGTTGGTTTCACCTCAATCGGAGTTACGGTTGAAAAGTTGTGAAGATTGGAAGAACAGGGACTAATCTGTGAAAAAAATTATCACCAACGGGTCCCTGAGTGGATAAGGCAGAAACAGATTTTATAAAATACACTTTCTGACTCAGAAAACGCACTTCAGGCCGAAGTAGAACCATAATACGCTTTCGTAAAAGAGGAGACGTACCCTTGTAAAGCCGTCTCCACTTGCCACGTGGGATGAGGCGGGTGAGACACTGGCGCGTGGGGCCCAGGGAGTAGGGGGAGGGGCAGCGCTCGTGTCTTCTTTCTCCTCGCGCCTCTGTTCCCTCGTGGAACAGAGCGGAGGCAGGGGAGGAAAGCGGCGATGGGGCCGGCCGGCTCCGGTGGCCTCCGGCCAAACCGAGCGCACCGGCGGGCTCGCAAGGATGCAGCGCCTCCGTTCATAGGAGAAGCGGCTCCCGGGGAAGCACGTGGAGGAGTGGAGGTCGCGGCGACGGGAGGCGCCATGAACTTCGGGCGGCGGCGGCTCTCGGCGATGCGGGCTCTCGGGCGACGAACGGAGGAGATGGGGAGGCTGGTAGGGGTGTGGGGAGTGTCGTGCTGGAGACGGGAGATAGGAAGGAGCTCCGGATGGGCTCGGCCGAGGTGGTGGCCGAGAGCAACGGCGATGGCCAACCTCCGGGAGGCGCAGCCAGAGGGACCCCGGCGACGAACTGGTGGGGTGGGGAGGCTCAGTGGGATGAGGGGGAGTCGGTGGACGTCTCGGGAGGAGGAGAGGAGGGCCGTGATGGCCGGACCCAAGCCGAGGCCGAGGCGGCCATGGAGGATGACGGCGAACAACGGCTGGCTGTGGCGTTATCAGAGGGCAAAAGAGGCGAGGGAGGGAGCGAGTGAGGAGAGGGGGACCTCGGGGCTCACAAGCGAGCTTGAGCAGTGCTCTAATGGAGGGCAGAGGCAGGGCGTGGCACGGGCATGGCGTTTGCGATGCATTGATGGCGAACCACGACGACGCAGCGATGCAGGGAGACGCAGTCGAGCACGGGAGAGCTCCTGGATAATGTTTTAGGTCAAGACCAGGAGGGAGGAGATGAGCATAGTGGCCGGAACAAGCCAGAGCACGCCTGCAGCCATGACGCAAGCGTGATCACCACGCGCAGTGGTGCAAGAGGCGCTCTTTGGCATGGCCAACCATGTCCAGTTGATGGACCTTGGTTCCCTCAGTCCAAATGAGGAAATAAATCGGTCCAGGGGCAAATAAGAGATTTGCACTTAGCTCCAAAAGTAAATCAGTAAGAAGGTGTTTGTAATTTGCTGTGGTTAAACCAGCTTGGTAACGTGGTAAAGAGTTTGTCTGACGACGATCACTCACTAAGGTGATGCTGATCACCAAAAAAACATACTAAGAGGAGGGGTTTAGATGGTGGTTGCTGTAGAAAGTGCAATACTGGCCAGAATCAGGGATTTGGATGATACACTCACATACTTGATCTCTATGAGCTGAAATTTGTCATAGAGGGGTTATATAATGATATGAAGCTTCTGTAAAGATTTCATGCCATTTGGAAATACCAAAGTGGCACTTGCTTCACAAAGCTTCATTCTGGATAGAAACTTGGAAAAATTACACAGGGTAATTGGATTACCAATTGAGGTAAAACTTGGTGGAGGGAGTTAATATAGATAGAAGCATGTCCTGGTAAAGTTTCAGCTCAATTGAAGCAATATAAAATATAGTTGCTTCACAAACTGAAAATCAGACAAGAAACTAAGATTTGGAGCTGGGCTCCCGTAGATGAGTTACATGAGCTCATATTTTGTGGAGTGTCATTACTTGACCATAGGAAGGACCTTGCAAAATTTCAACTCATTTGGATATGCCTATCTTGTACTTTCTTCACAATCACTTCCCTTAGACAAGAACTTTGAAAAATTGCTCAGGAATATTTACTAGGCAAAGTGAGTTGAATTTTGGCATGAGCCAATTATATGGACAGAAAAAGATGTACAAGAAGTTTGGGTTCAAATGGGAAAATATAAATAGCACTTCCTTTGCAAAGTGCCATTTAGGACAGAATATGAAAATAATTATTGGAGGATTATTTTTGAACATGGAAATGAAATATTTTTCCATATTTGATCAAGATAGGACCCAAACAATTTATGAGAATTATTTGGGAATTTTAGGATTGACAGAAATATAGGTTGCTTCACAACCTAGGGTTTTGAGGGTTATTCCTTTATCAGAAAAGGAATATTCCCACTTAAAGAATTTTGGGTTAGGTGAAGGATGGAAATGACATGATCTTGGGATGATGAAGAGGGTGAGAAGCCACTATAAAACCTAGGAATATATGATCTTCCCAAGTTTCAGAACCACATAGCCATGGAAAAGCAAAACAAAACCAGAAATCCAAGATAATCAAAGGAAAAAGGAAAGGGCAAAAATCCAGGATGTTACAATAGATCAATAAGCTGACGCTAACGCTCGCAAGGCGGTTTTGCAGGCAATTTCAAAAAATAGTTTTTTTTCATTGAGCTCATAACCCGGTTTGGGTCGATTGACTCTGAGAGCGATCGGGGGGTCGCGGGCTCACACCTTGCTTTTGCGCATAGGATCGAAGAGATCCTAGAATTCAATGGAAAGAGCAGCGGCTCTCTGAAAGACCTCATTGATCTTAAATTGGATTTGGAAGACGCCTCTAAAAGAGAGGAGACTCTACTTCCATATTTTTCCTCAAAAAAGAGGCAAAGTCCTAGCTTGATAAAAAAGAAATAATGGGAAAGGCCTTACAAATTTCTTAGGTAGTCCTAATTTCTCAGAGTTTTTTGAGTTAAAGAAGTATTCAAAATAGTCAGATTGCTACAGACTGATTCTGTTTTCTTTGTGCTGTGTGCTTATTTTGATGGCTCTATGGTTTTGTTTGATGAGTTTTTGCCATAGAAAAGTTGGAATACAGTAGATATAATACAAAAACAAAATTTGAATTGGTTTGATTCAGCACTTATAGTAGTGATTTATTATTCTTATACTAACGGATCTCACGAAGGCTTTGTTGAGTTTTGTGTGATTGAAGTTTTCAAGTTTTGGGTTATCTTATGATGGATGAAGGAAGGATGTAAGAGCCTAAGCTTGGGGATGCCCCGGCATCCCAAGCTATTATCCAAGAATGATCAACCAACTAAGCTTGGGGATGCCCTCGAGTGGCATCCCCGCTTTCTTCCAACAACTATCGGTATTTTGCTCGAGACTATATTTTTACTTGTCACATGATATGTGTTTTGCTTGGAGCGTCATGTATGATATGTGTCTTTGCTTGTTTTATTTTGTGTTTAAGTCATCAATTCTTGCTGGACACACCTATTTGAGAGAGCCAAAATTATGTCATGACTTGTTATAATTGCTCTCTATGCTTCACTTAAATATTTTATGAGCTAGGACTTTGTCTAGTGCTTCACTTATATCTTTTTGAGCACGGTGTGCTTTAGTATTTTTGAAGAAATGCTCTCTTGCTTCACTTAGATTTATTTGAGATTTAGTAAAATTTTGAAGAAATCCTCTCTTGCTTCACTTAAATTATTTTGAGAGAAAGAAAATTTGTTATGCTCATGATCTTCACTTATATTTGTTTGAGCTTACAAAAGCAACACATGAAAAATAGTCCCAAAGTGATAGATATCCAAGAAGAATAAAGTAAAAATAAGGAGAAAAAATGTCATGAAGATCATTGGACAAAATAAGCTTGATTCTTAGTAATAGTTTTGAGATATGATGTTGTGATATGTGATTCATCTTGATGAGTAATTATGCTTTAGTAAGAATATTGGTGTTAAGGTTTGTGATTCAATATGCATGCATGAAAGTCAATAATCATGTAATGAAATTATATCCTACTTGTGGTGCATTATTCGGTGTTATTTATGCTTAATGCTTGCTTATGAGATTATTCGTTTGTTAGTTGATCGCTTCCCAGTCTTTTGCTAGCCTTCATTTTGCACTAAGTATGATCACTACTTGTGCATCCAAAATCCTTGAAACCAGTTTTGCCACATGAGTCCACTATATCTACCTATATGTGGTATTCTTTTGCCGTTCTAAGCAAATTTGCATGTGCCATCTCTAATTTTCAAAATAAACGTCTCTTTTGTGTGTTTGTTTCGCTCACGGAGCGGTGAGGGGTGGCTCATATTTTCCATGCTAGCTGTGTTATTCTCAAGATGAGTGTTTATTCACTTGTCATTGCACGAGACTAAGGCAAAGGTAGGGATGCCCAGTCCCGAAATGCAAAAACAAATGAATTTACTTTATGTTATCAAATAATAAATTGCTTGGAAAGTGTTGGTATGGAGGGCACCTGTGGATACGGTTAGCCATGGAAAGTGAAAGTTATGGTGGAAAAAGGAATAAACTTTATTTTCTGTTTGGGAACCGCCTATGATATATCTATGCATGGAAAGTATTGGGAACTCTAAGTCGTTTTCGTTGGTGGGATGGATACACCTCCCAAAATGTTTTTATCTCAAATTTTTTGCCTTGAGCTCTGGCACCTCTACAAATCCCTACTTCCCTCTACGAAGGGCCTTTCTTTTGCTTTATGCATTTTTTATTTTGAGTCTCCATATTCTCTTATAAAAGCACCAACTAGGAGGCAATATGATCATGCTTAAGTATTGGGTGTAGTTAATATTCGAGTGTGTTTCATGAATGGATCAATGTTTGAGCATGATGGGCTAGGGATAACTTCTTTTAGCGTTGATATTTTTGAAAGACATGGTTGTTTGTTGATATGCTTGAGTATCTAAATTATTATATCAAAACTAGACTATTGCTTTGAATCACATAAAAGTCCAAATGTCCATGCTATAAAGAAAATAATATGATATGACATGATGAAAAGCACTCCACATCAAAAATTCTGTTTTTATCACTAACCTACTCGAGGACGAGTAGGAGTTAAGCTTGGGGATGTTGATACGTCTCCAATGTATTTATAATTTTTGATTGTTCCATGCCGTTTTATTATCAATCTTGGATGTTTTATAATCATTTTATAGTCATTTTATAGTCATTTTTTGGTACTAACCTATTGACATAGTGCCAAGTGTCAGTTGCTGTTTTTTCCATGTTTTTTACATCACAAAAAATCAATATCAAACGGAGTCCAAATGCCACGAAACTTTACGGAGATTTTTTATGGACCATATGGAAGATATTGGGCCCTGGTTGCACCTAGGGGAGTCCCGAGGAGGGGACAACCAACCAGGGCGCGGTAGGAGACCCAGGCGCGCCCTGGTGGGTTGTGCCCACCTCGGGTGCCCCCCCCCCCCCCGGACCGCCTCTTTGCTCTATAAATACCCCAATATTCCCAAAACCCTAGGGGAGTTGACGAAATATTCATCAAGCTGTCGCAGAGTCCAGAACCACTAGATCCAATCTAGACACCATCACGGAGGGGCTCACCACTTCCATTGGTTCCTCTCTGATGATGCATGGGTAGTTCTTTGTAGACCTTCGGGTCCGTAGTTAGTAGCTAGATGGCTTCATCTCTCTCTATTGATTCTCCATACAATGGTCTCATGGAGATCCATATGATGTAACTCTTTTGCGGTGTGTTTGTTGGGATCGATGAACTTTGAGTTTATGATCAGATCTATCTTTTTATATCCATGGAAGTATTTGAGTTTCTTTGATCTCTTTTATGCATGATCTCTTATAGCCTCATATTTCTTCTCCAGTATTTGGGTTTTGTCTGGACAACTTGATCTATTTATCTTGCAATGGGAAGAGGTGCCCGGTAGTGGGTTCTATCTTACGGTGCTTGATCCCAGTGACAGAAAGGGAACCGGCACGTATGTATCGTTGCTACTAAGGATAAAAAGATGTGATCTATATCTACCGCCATAGATAAACGGATCTCGTCTACATCATGTCATTGTCCTTATTTCAATACTCCGTTTTTTCATGAACTTAATACACTAGATGCATGTTGGATGGCGGTCTATGTGTGGAGTAATAGTAGTAGATGCACGCAGGAGTCGGTCTACTAATCTTGGACGTGATGCCTATGTAATGATCATTGCCTGGATATTCTCATAATTATTTGAGGTTTTATCAATTGCCCAACAGTAATTTGTTTACCCACCGTTTGCTATTTTCTCGAGAGAAGCCACTAGTGAAACCTACGGCCCCCGGATCTTCTTTCTCATATATTTGCCTTTGCGATCTACCTTTTTATTTGCTTTTATTTTCAGATCTATTAAACCAAAAATCCAAAAATACCGCGTTGTAATTTATTTTATTTGGTGTTTGATCTATCAATATTTACAACTTTCACATGTCCACGTGCCATTTTTGGCGTTGTTACCCGAAAGGGATTGACAACCCCTTTAACACGTCTGGTTGCGAGTGGTTATTATTTGTGTGCAGGGGTTGTTTATGTTATGTTGCTTGGTTCTCCTACTAGTTCGATAACCTTGGTTTCTTATCTGAGGGAACTACCTACCGCCACTGTGCTACATCATCCCTTCCTCTTTGGGGAAATACCGACGTAGCTTCAAGCGACATCATCAAACCGCGATAACAATATACGTTATTCCCTTTGTCATCGGTATGTTACTTGCCCGAGATTCGATCATCGGTATTATAATACCTAGTTCAATCTCGTTACCGGCAAGTCCCTTTACTCGTTCCGTAATGCATCATCCCGCAAATAACTCATTAGTCACATTGCTTGCAAGGCTTATAGTGATGTGCACTGCCGAGAGGGCCCAGAGATACCTCTCCGATACTCGGAGTGACAAATCCTAATCTTGATCTATGCCAACCCAACAAACACCTTCGGAGACACTTGTAGAGCATTTTTATAATCACCCAGTTACGTTGTGATGTTTGATAGCACACAAGGTGTTCCTCCGGTATTCGGGAGTTGCATAATCTCATAGTCAGAGGAATATGTATAAGTCATGAAGAAAGCAATAGCAATAAAACTAAACGATCATCATGCTAAGCTAACGGATGGGTCTTATCCATCACATCATTGTCTAATGATGTGATCATGTTCATCAAATGAAAACACATGTCTATGGTTAGGAAACTTAACCATCTTTGATTAACGAGCTAGTCAAGTAGAGGCATACTAGGGACACTCTGTTTTGTCTATGTATTCACACATATACTAAGTTTTCGGTTAATACAATTCTAGCATGAATAATAAACATTTATCATGATATAAGGAAATATAAATAACAACTTTATTATTGCCTCTAGGGCATATTTCCTTCAGCCTCCCACTTGCACTAGAGTCAATAATCTAGATTACATAGTAATGATTCTAACACCCATGGAGTCTTGGTGTTGATCATGTTTTGCTCGTGCAAGAGGCTTAGTCAACGGGTCCGCAACATTCAGATCTGTATGTATTTTGCAAATCTCTATGGCTCCCTCCTTGACTTGATCATGGATGGAATTGAAGTGTCTCTTGATGTGTTTGCTTCTCTTGTGAAATCTGGATTCCTTCGCCAAGGCAATTACTCTAGTATTGTCACAAAATATTTTCATTGGACCCGATGCACTAGGTATTACACCTAGATCGGATATGAACTCCTTCATCCAGACTCCTTCATTTGCTGCTTCCGAAGCAGTTATGTACTCCGCTTCACACGTAGATCCCTCCATGACTCTCTGCTTGGAACTGCACCAACTGACAGCTCCACCATTCAATATAAATACGTATCCGGTTTGCGACTTAGAGTCATCCGGATCAGTGTCAAAGCTTGCATTGTCGTAACCATTTACGACAAGCTCTTTGTCACCTCCATAAATGAGAAACATATCCTTAGTCTTGTTCAGGTATTTCAGGATGTTCTTGACCATTGTCCGGTGATCCACTCCTGGATTACTTTGGTACCTCCCTACTAAACTTATGGCAAGGCACACATCAGGTCTGGTACACATCATTGCATACATGATAGAACCTATGGCTGAGGCATAGGGAATGACTTTCATATTCTCTATCTTCTGAAGTGGTCAGGCATTGAGTCTGACTCAACTTCACACCTTGTAACACAGGCAAGAACCCTTTCTTCGACTGATCCATTTTGAACTTCTTCAAAACTTTATCAAGGTATGTGCTTTGTGAAAGTCCAATTAAGCGTCTTGATCTATCACTATAGATCTTGATGCCCAATATATAAGCATCTTCACCGAGGTCTTTCATTGAAAAATTCGTATTCAAGTATCCTTTTATGCTATCTAGAAATTCTGTATTATTTCCAATCAACAATATGTCATCCACATATAATATTAGAAATGCTATAGAGCTCCCACTCACTTTCTTGTAAATCCAGACTTCTCCACAAGTTTGTATAAAACCATATGCTTTGATCACACTATCAAAGCATATATTCCAACTCCGAGATGCTTGCACTAGTCCATAAATGGATCGCTGGAGCATGCACACTTTGTTAGCACCTTTAGGATCGACAAAACCTTCTGGTTGCATTATATACAACTCTTCTTTGAGAAATCCATTAAGGAATGCAGTTTTGACATCCATTTGCCAAATTTCATAATCATAAAATGCGTCAATTGCTAACATGATTCGGATAGACTTAAGCATCGCTATGGGTGAGAAGGTCTCATCGTAGTCAACCCCTTAAACTTGTCGAAAACCTTTTGCAACAAGTCGAGCTTTGTAGATAGTAACATTACTGTCAGCGTCAGTCTTCTTCTTGAAGATCCATTTATTCTCTATGGCTTGACGATCATCGGGCAAGTTAACTAAAGTCCACACTTTGTTCTCATACATGGATCCCATCTCATATTTCATGGCCTCAAGCCATTTCGCAGAATCTGGGCTCATCATCACTTCCTCATAGTTCATAGGTTCGTCATGGTCTAGTAACATGACTTCCAGAACAGGATTACCGTACCACTCTAGTGCGGAACGTACTCTGCTTGACCTACGAGGTTCGGTACTAACTTGATCTAAAGTTTCATAATCATCATCATCGGCTTCCTCGCTAATTGGTGTAGGCATCACTGGAACTGATTTCTATGTTGAACTACTTTCCAATTCGGGAGAAGGTACAATTACCTCATCAAGTTCTACTTTCCTCCCACTCACTTCTTTCGAGAGAAACTCCTTCTCCATAAAGGATCCATTCTTAGCAATGAATATCTTGCACTCGGATCTGTGATAGAAGGTGTACCCAACAGTTTCCTTTGGGTATCCTATGAAGACGCATTTCTCCGATTTGGGTTCGAGCTTATCGCGTTGAAGCTTTTTCACATAAGCATCACAGCCCAAACTTTAAGAAACGACAGCTTATGTTTCTTGCTAAACCACAATTCATATGGTGTCGTCTCAATGGATTTAGATGGTGCCCTATTTAACGTGAATGCAGTCGTCTCTAAAGCATAACCCCAAAACGATAGCGGTAAATCGGTAAGAGACATCATAGATCACACCATATCTAATAAAGTGCGGTTACGACGTTTGGACACACCATTACGCCATGGTGTTCCAGGTGGCATGAGTTGCGAAACTATTCCACATTGTTTCAAATGAAGACCAAACTCATGACTCAAATATTCACCTCCACGATCAGATCGTAAAAACTTTATTTTCTTGTCATGATGATTTTCCACTTCACTCTGAAATTCTTTTAACTTTTCAAATGTTTCAGACTTATGTTTCATTAAGTAGATATACCCATATCTGCTCAAATCATCTATGAAGGTCAGAAAATAACGATACCCACCGCGAGCCTCAACACTCATCGGACCGCATACATCAGTATGTATTATTTCCAATAAGTCAGTGGTTCGCTCCATTGTTCCGGAGAACGGAGCCTTAGTCATCTTGCCCATGAGGCATGGTTCGCAAGCATCAAGTGATTCATAAGCATGTGATTCCAAAAGCCCATAAGCATGGACTTTCTTCATGCGCTTTACACCAATATGACCTAAACGGTAGTGCCAGAAATAAGTTGCACTATCATTATTAACTTTGCATCTTTTGGCTTCAATATTATGAATATGTGTATCACTACGATCGAGATTCAACAAAAATAGACCACTCATCAAGGGTGCATGATCATAAAAGATATTACTCATATAAATAGAACAACCATTATTCTTTGATTTAAATGAATAATCGTCTCACATCAAATAAGATCCAGATATAATGTTCATGCTCAACGTTGGCACCAAATAACAATTATTCAGGTCTAAAAGTAATCCCGACGGTAGATATAGAGGTAGTGTGCCGACGGCGATCACATCAACCTTGGAACCATTTCCGACGTGCATCGTCACCTCGTCCTTAGCCAATCTTCGTTTAATCCGTAGCCCCTGTTTCGAGTTGCAAATATGAGCAACAGAACCAGTATAAAATACCCAGGCGCTACTACGAGCATTAGTAAGGTACACATCAATAACATGTATATCAAATATACCTTTCACTTTGCCATCCTTCTTATCCGCCAAATACTTGGGTCGGTTCCGCTTCCAGTGACCAGTCCCTTTGCAGTAGAAGCACTCAGTTTCAGGCTTAGGTCCAGACTTGGGCTTCTTCCCTTGAGCAGCAACTTGCTTGCTATTCTTCTTGAAGTTCCCCTTCTTCCCTTTGCCTTTTTTATTGAAACTAGTGGTCTTGTTAACCATCAACACTTGATGCTCCTTGTTGATTTCTACCTCTGTAGCCTTTAGCATCGCGAAGAGCTTGGGAATTGTCTTTTCCATCCCTTGCATATTATAGTTCATCACGAAGCCTTTATAGCTTGGTGGCAGTGATTGAAGAACTCTATCAATGACACTATCATCAGGAAGATTAACTCCCAGCTGAGTCAAGTGGTTATGGTACCCAGACATTCTGAGTATCTGTTCACTGAGAGAACTATTTTCCTCCATCTTGCAGCTATAGAACTTGTTGGAGACTTCATATCTCTCAACTCGGGCATTTGCTTGAAATATTAACTTCAATTTATGGAAATTCTCATATGCTCCATGACGTTCAAAACGTCTTTGAAGTCCTGATTCTAAGCCATAAAGCATGGCACACTGAACTATCGAGTAGTCATCAGCTTTAGTCTGCCAGACGTTCATAACGTCTGGAGTTGCTCCTGCAGTGGGTCTTGCACCTAGCGGTGCATCCAGGACGTAATTCTTCTGTGTAGCAATGAGGATAATTGTCAAGTTACGGACCCAGTCCGCGTAGTTGCTACCATCATCTTTCAACTTAGCTTTCTCTAGGAACGCATTAAAATTCAAGGGAACGGTAGCATGGGCCATTAATCTACAACATAGATATGCAAAACTATCAGGACTAAGTTCATGATAAATTAAAGTTCAATAAATCATATTACTTAAGAACTCCCACTTAGATAGACATCCCTCTAGTCATCTAAATGATCACGTGATCCATATCAACTAAACCATGGCCGATCATCACGTGAGATGGAGTAGTTTTCAATGGTGAACATCACTATGTTGATCATATCTAATATATGATTCACGTTTGACCTTTCGGTCTCGGTGTTCTGAGGCCATATCTGCATATGCTAGGCTCGTCAAGTTTAACCCGAGTATTCTGCACATGCAAAACTGGCTTGCACCCATTGTATGTGAACGTAGAGCTTATCGCACCTGATCATCACGTGGTGTCTCGGCACGACGAACTATCGCAACGGTGCATACTCTCGGAGAACACTTGCACCTTGAAATTTAGTGAGGGGTCATCTTATAATTCTACCGCCGTACTAAGCAAAATAAGATGCATAAAGGATAAACATCACATGCAATCAAAATATGTGACATGATATGGCCATCATCATCTTGTGCCTATGATCTCCATCTCCAAAGCACCGTCATGATCTCCATCGTCACCGGCTTGACACCTTGATCTCCATTGTAGCGTTGTTGTCGTCTCGCCAACTATTGCTTCTACGACTATCGCTACTGCTTAGTGATAAAGTAAAGCAATTACATGGCGTTTGCATTTCATACAATAAAGCGACAACCATAAGGCTCCTACCAGTTGCCGATAACTTTCTCAAAACATGATCATCTCATACAACAATTTATATCTCATCACGTCTTGACCATATCACATCACAACATGCTCTGCAAAAACAAGTTAGACGTCCTCTACTTTGTTGTCGCAAGTTTTACGTGGCTGCTACGGGCTTCTAGCAAGAACCATTCTTACCTACGCATCAAAACCACAATGATTTTTCGTCAAGTGTGTTGTTTTAACCTTCAACAAGGACCGGCTGTAGTCAAATTCGATTCAACTAAAGTTGGAGAAACGGACACCCGCCAGCCACCTGTGTGCGAAGCACGTCGGTAGAACCGGTCTCATGAACGTGGTCATGTAATGTTGGTCCGGGCCACTTCATCCAACAATACCGCCGAATCAAAATAAGACGTTGGTGGTAAGCAGTATGACTATTATTGCCCACAACTCTTTGTGTTCTAATCATGCATATCATCTACGCATAGACCTGGCTAGGATGCCATTGTTGGGGAACGTAGCATGCAATTTAAAAGAAATTACGATCATGCAAGATCTATCTAGGAGATGCATAGCAACAAGAGGGGAAGAGTGTGTCCACGTACCCTCGTAGACCGAAAGCGGAAGCGTTAAGTTAACGCGGTTGATGTAGTCGAACATCTTCATGATCCAACCGATCCAAGTACCGAACATACGGCACCTCCGTGTTCAGCACATGTTCAGCTCGATGACATCCCTCAAACTCTTGATCCAGCAGAGGGTCGAGGGATAGTGATACGTCTCCAATGTATCTATAATTTTTGATTGTTCCATGCTCTTTTATTATCAATCTAGGATGTTTTATAGTAATTTTATAGTCATTTTATATCATTTTTAGTACTAACCTATTGACATAGTGCCAAGTGGCGGTTGATGTTTTTTCCATGTTTTTTACATCACAGAAAATCAATATCAAACGGAGTCCAAATGCCATGAAACTTTATAGAGATTTTTTGTGGACCAGAAGGAAGATGTTGGGCCCTGGTTGCACCTGGGGGGAGTCCCGAGGAGGGGACAACCCACCAGGGCGCACTAGGAGGCCCAGGCGGGCCCTGGTGGGTTGTGCCCACCTCGGGTGCCCCCCGGACCGCCTCTTTGCTCTATAAATACCCCAAAAATCCCAGAACCCTAGGGGAGTCGATGAAATATTTATCCAACTGCCGCAGAGTCCGGAACCACCAGATCTAATCTAGACACCATCACAGAGGGGTTCACCACCTTCATTGGTGCCTCTCTGATGATGTGTGAGTAGTTCTTTGTAGACCTTCGGGTCCGTAGTTAGTAGCTAGATGGCTTCATCTCTCTCTCTTGATTCTCAATACAATGGTCTCTTGGAGATCCATATGATGTAACTCTTTTGCGGTGTGTTTGTTGGGATCGATGAACTTTGAGTTTATGATCAGATCTATCTTTTTATATCCATGAAAGTATTTGAGTTTCTTTGATCTTTTTTATGCATGATCTCTTATAGCCTCGTATTTCTTCACCGATATTTGGGTTTTGTTTGGCCAACTTGATCTATTTATATTGCAATGGGAAGAGGTGCCCGGTAGTGGGTTCGATCTTATGGTGCTTGATCCCAGTGACAGAAAGGGAACCGACACCTATGTATCATTGCTACTAAGGATAAAAAGATGGGATCTATATCTACCGCCATATATAAATGGATCTCGTCTACATCATGTCATCGTTCTTATTGCATTACTCCGTTTTTCCATGAACTTAATACACTAGATGCATGCTGGATAGAGTTCGATGTGTGGAGTAATAGTAGTAGATGCAGGCAGGAGTCGGTCTACTAATCTTGGACGTGATGCCTATGTAATGATTATTGCCTGGATATCGTCATAATTATTTGAGGTTCTATCATTTCCCAACAGTAATTTGTTTACCCACCGTTTGCTATTTTTCTCGAGAGAAGCCACTACTGAAACCTACGGCCCTCGGGTCTCCTTTCTCATATTATTTGCCTTTGCGATCTACTTTTATTTGCTTTTATTATCAGATCTATTAAACCAAAAACCCAAAAATACCTTGCTGTAATTTATTTTATTTGGCGTTCGATCTATCAATATTTACAACTTTCTCCCATCCTCTTGCCATTTCTGGCGTCGTTACCCAAAAGGGATTGACAACCCCTTTAACACGCCTGGTTGCGAGTGGTTGTTATTTGTGTGCAGAGGTTGTTTACGTTGTGTTGCTTGGTTCTCCTACTGGTTCGATAACCTTGGTTTCATATCTGAGGGAAATACATGTCGCCGATGTGCTGCATCATCCCTTCCTCTTTGGGGAAAAACCGACGTAGCTTCAAACGACATTAGAGAGTTCCATCAGCACGACGGCATGGGGACGGTGATGGTCGCGCAGGGCTTCGCCTAAGCACTACAACGCTATGACCGGAGGGGTAAACTATGGAGGGGGGCACCGCACACGGTTAAGAGAACAATTGATGTGCCTTTGGGGTGCCCCCCGCCCCTGGATATAAAGGAGGGGAGGAGGAGGCCGGCGGCCAGGAGGGGCTCGCCAAGGGGGGAGTCCTACTAGAACTCCTAGTTCTAGTAGGATTCCCCCCCCCCTCCACTTTTCCTTTCTCCACCGGAGGGAAAAGGAAGGAGAGGGAGAGGGATTGGGAAAGGGGCACCGCCCCCTCCCCCTAGTTCAATTAGGACTACCATGGGGCGGGGGCGTGGCCACCCCTTGCGGCCCTCCTCTCTCTCCACTAAGGCCCAATATTTCCTCCGGGGGGTTCTTGTAACCCCTCGGTACTCCGGTAAAATATCCAAACCACTCGAAACCATTTCGATGTCTGAATACTACCTTCCAATATATGAATCTTTACCTCTCAACCATTTGTAGACTCCTCGTCATGTCCGTGATCTCATCCGGGACTCCGAACAAACTTCGGTCACCAAAACACAAAACTATACTACAAATCATCATCGAACGTTAAGCGTACGGACCCTACGGGTTCGAGAACTATGTAGACATGACCGAGACACATCTCCAGTCAATAACCAATAGCGGAACATGGATGCTCATATTGGTACCTACATATTCTGCGAAGATCTTTATCAGTCAAACCGCAATAACAATATACGTTATTCCCTTTGTCATCGGTATGTTACTTGCCTGAGATTCGATCGTCGGTCTTATCATACCTAGTTCAATCTTGTTACCAGCAAGTCTCTTTACTCGTTCTGTAACACATCATCCTACAACTAACTCATTAGTCACATTTCTTGCAAGGCTTATAGTGTTGTGCATTACCGAGAGGGCCCAGAGATACCTCTCCAATACTCGGAGTGACAAATCCTAATCTCGGTCTATGCCAACCCAACAAACACATTCTGAGACACCTGTAGAGCATCTTTATAATCACCCAGTTACATTGTGATGTTTGATAGCACACACGGTGTTCCTTCGGTATCCGGGAGTTGCATAATCTCATAGACAGAGGAATATGTATAAGTCATGAAGAAAGCAATAGCAATAAAAGTAAACGATCATTATGCTAAGCTAACAGATGGGTCTTATCCATCACATCATTCTATAATGATGTGATCGCGTTCATCAAATGACAACACATGTCTATGGTTAGGAAACTTACCCATCTTTGATTAACGAGCTAGTCAAGTAGAGGCATACTAGGGACACTTTGTTTTGTCTGTGTATTCACACATGTACTAAGTTTCTGGATAATACAATTCTAGCATGAATAATAAACATTTATCATGATATAAGGAAATATAAATAACAACTTTATTATTGCCTCTAGGGCATATTTCCTTCACCTCCGGCCTCTTCATCTAAGCGATGCATGCAACCATTATATTAATTAACCTGACACCAACTACTTGATCCAGGAGGTAGCATGGCTACGGCCTACGGAGGTATACAGTACGCCGTCGTGGACGAGCTCATGAAGGACGTCGCCAGCCTGTCCCTCCACCAGTACGGGCACCGCGTCCTGGAGTCATGCTTCCTCAAGACTGGCGAGTCTCGGGTGAAGGAAATATGCCCTAGAGGCAATAATAAAGTTGTTATTTTATATTTCCTTATTCATGATAAGGTTTATTATTCATGCTAGAATTGTATTGATCGAAAACCTTAATACATGTGTGAATACATAAATAAACATCGTGTCCCTAGTGAGCCTCTACTAGACTAGCTCGTTGATCCAAGATGGTTAAGGTTTCCTAACCATTGACATGAGTTGTCATTTGATAATGGGATCACATCGTTAGGAGAATGATGTGATGGACAAGACCTATCCATTAGCTTAGCATAATGATCGTTCAGTTTTTATTGCTATTGCTTTCTTCATGCCAAATACATATTCCTTCGACCATGAGATTATGCAACTCTCGAATACCAGAGGAATACCTTGTGTGCTATCAAAGTCACAACGTAAATGGGTGATTATAAAGACACTCTATAGGTATATCTGAAGGTGTTTGTTGAGTTGGCATAGATCGAGATTAGGATTTGTCACTCCGAGCATCGGAGAGGTATCTCTGGGCCCTCTCGGTAATACACATCATAAGAAGCCTTGCAAGCAAAGTGACTAATGAGTTAGTTGCAGGATGATGTATTATGAAACGATTAAAGAGACTTGCCGATAATGAGATTGAACTAGGTGTGAAGATACCGATGATCGAATCTCATGCAAGTAACATACCAATATACAAAGGGAATTACATATGTTGTCATAACGGTTCGACAGATAAAGATCTTCGTAGAATATGTAGGAGCCAATATGGACATCTAGGTTCCGCCATTGGTTATTGACCGGAGAGGTATCTCGGTCATGTCTACATTGTTCTCGAACCCGTAGGGTCCGCACGCTTAACATTTGATGACGATATAATATTATATGAGTTATGTGATTTGGTGACCGAATATTGTTTGGAGTCCCAGATGAGATCACGGACATGACGAGGAGTCTCGAAATGGTCGAGAGGTAAAGATTGATATATTGGACCATAGTATTCGGACACCGGAAGTGTTTCGGGGGTACCGGGTACTTATCGGATCACCGGAAAGGAGTTTCGGTCACCCCCAGCAAAGGTATGGGCCTTATGGGCCAAGAGAGGGAACACACCAACCCACAAGGGGCTGGTGCGCCCCCATAGATGGCCGGCCTATGAGGAGGAGAAGGAAGGAGGTGAGGGCAAGGAAAGTGTGCAGTAGGACTCCCCCTTCCTTCCCTCCCCCCCTCTTTCCCTCCCCCTTCTTCTTACAAGGAAAGGAGGGGCGCAGGGCAAGGCAGCAGCCCTAGGGAGGGCTGCCACCAGGTCTCTTGGGGCACCCTAGGGGCTTCTTCCTCCCCTACCACCTATATATACATGGGTAGGGGCGCCACCCAGGTACACACAACATTGTTTTAGCCGTGTGCGGCGTCCCCATCCACCGTTTACTCTTTCGATCATATTTTCATAGTGCTTAGGCGAAGCCCTACGAGGGTCACTTCACCATCACCATCACCACGTTGTCATGCTGATGGCACTCATCCACTACATTGACGTCTTGCTGGATCAAGAAGGCGAGGGACATCACCGAGCTGAACATGTGCAGAACGCGGAGGTGCCGTGCGTTTGGTACTTGATCGGTTGAAGCGCAAAGAAGTTCGACTACATCAACCGGGTTGAGAAACGCTTCTGCTTATGGTCTACGAGGGTGTGTTCCCCCTCGTTGCTATGCATCTCCATGGACAGATCATTGCGTGTGCGTAGAAATTTTTTTGTTTTCCATGCAACAATTCCCACAGTGGTATCAGAGCCAGGTCTATGCGTACATGATATGCACGAGTAGAAAGAGTTGTGGGCGGTGATAGTCATACTGCTTACCACCAATGCATTATTTTGATTCGGCGGTATTGTGGGGTGAAGCGGCCCAGACCAACCTTACATGTCCATGCACATGAGACTAGTTCCACCGACTAACATGCAACTAGTTTTGCATAAAGGTGGCTGGCGGGTGTCTGTGTCTCCTACTTTGGTTGAATCGAATTTGACTACGGACGGTCCTTGAAGAAGGTTAAAACAACAAACTTGACGAATCACCGTTGTGGTTTTTGCCGTAGGTAAGAACAGTTCTTGGTAGAAACCTCTAGCAGCCACGTAAAACTTACAACAACAAAGTAGAGGATGTCTAACTTGTTTTTTCAGGGTATGTTGTGATGTGATATGGTCAAGACATGATGTGATATACGTTATTGTATGAGATGATCATGTTTTGTAAATTATCGACAACCGGCAAGAGCCTTATGGTTGTCTCTTCATTGTATGAAATGCAAATGCCATGTAATTGCTTTACTTTATCACTATGCATTAGCGATAGTTGTAGAAGAAATAGTTCGCGAGATGACCACGACGCGATGATGGAGATCAAAGTGTCAAGCCGATGACGATGGAGATCATGATGATGCTTTGGAGATGGAGATCAAAAGCACGAGATGATGATGGCCATATCATGTCACATATTTTGATTGCATGTGATGTTTATCTTTTATGCATCTTATTTTGCTTAGTACGGCGGTAGCATTATAAGATGATCCCTTCACTAAATTTAAAGGTAAAAGTGTTCTCCCTGAGTATGCACCGTTGCTATAGTTCGTCGTGTTGAGACACCACGTGATGATCGGGTGTGATTGACTCTACGTTCACATACAACGGGTGTAAGACAGTTTTGCACATGCGGAATACTTGGGTTAAATTTGAGGAGCCTAGCATGTACAGACATGGCCTCGGAACACTGGAGACCTAATGGTCGAACGTGAATCATATAGTAGATATGATCAACAGAGAGATGTTCACCATTGATGACTACCCCATCTCACGTGATGATCCTACATGGATTAGTTGATTTGGATCGCGTATCACTTAGATGACTTGAGGGATGCCTATTTAAGTGGGAGTACTGTAGTAATTTGATTAATTGAACTTAATTTATCATGAACTTAGTCTTAATAGTTTTTGCATATTTATGTTGTAGATCAATAGCTCGCGATATAGCTCCCCTATATTTTTCATATGTTCCTAGAGAAAACTAAGTTGAAAGAATATAGTAGCAATAATGTGGACTGGGTCCGTGATCTGAGGATTATCCTCATTGCTACACAGAAGAATTATGTCCTTGATGCACCGCTAGGTGACAGACCTATTGCAGGAGCAGATGCAGACGTTATGAACGTTTGGCAAGCTCGATATGATGGCTACTTAATAGTTTAGTGTGCCATGCTTTACGGCTTAAAACCGGGACTTCAAAACATTTTGAATGCCACGAATCATACAAGATGTTTCAAGAGCTGAAATTAGTATTTCAGACTCATGCCCGTGTCAGGAGGTATGAGACCTCTGACAAGTACTTTGCCTACAAGATGGAGGAGAATAGATCAACCAGTGAGCATGTGCTCAGCATGTCTGGGTACTACAATCACTTGAATCAAGTGGGAATTAATATTCCAGATAAGATAGTGATTGACAAAATTCTCTAGTCACTATAACCAAGCTACTAGAACTTTGTGATGAACTATAATATGCAAGGGATGACGAAAATGATTCCCGAGCTCTTCGCGATGCTGAAATCGGCGAAGGTAGAAATCAAGAAAGAGCATCAAGTGTTGATGATTAACAAGACCACTAGTTTCAAGAAAAAAGGCAAGGGAAAGAAAGGGAACTTCAAGAAGAATGGAAAGCAAGCTGCCGCTCCCATGAAGAAGCCCAAATCTGGACCCAAACCTGAAACTGAGTGCCTCTACTACAAAGGAAATGGTCACTAGAAGCGGAACTAACCCAAATACTTGGCGGATAAGAAGGATGGCAAAGTGAACAAAGGTATATGTATTTGGTATACATGTTATTGATGTGTACTTTACTAGTGTTCATAGCAACCCCTGGGAATTTGATATCGGTTCAGTTGCTAAGATTAGTAACTCCAAAACAGGAGTTGCAGAATAAACAAAGACTAGTTAAGGGCGAGGTGAAGATGTGTGTTGGAAGTGATTCCAAGGTTGATACGATCACCATCGCACACTCCCTCTACCTTCAGGATTAGTGTTGAACCTAAATAAATGTTATTTGGTGTTTGTGTTGAGCATGAATATGATTTGATCATGTTTACTGCAATACGGTTATTCATTTAAGTCAGAGAATAATTGTTGTTCTGTTTACATGAATAAAACCTTACATGGTCATACACCCAATGTAAATGTTTTATTGAATCTTGATCGTAGTGATACACATATTCATAATATTGATTCCAAACGATGCAAAGTTGATAATGATAGTGCAACATACTTGTGGCACTGCCGTTTAGGTCATATTGGTGTAAAGCGCATGAAGAAACTCCATGTGGATGGACTTTTGGAATCACTTGATTATGAATCATTCGATACTTGCGAATCATGCCTCATGAGCAAGAAGATGAAAACAGAGCGGAAACGGACGGAACTGGGTGCTACCATATTTGTTTTCACATTTTTTGCAGAAGCAGAAACGAATACAGAAACCCCGGAAATGAATACGAAAACAGATACTACCGGAAACGGACACGGAGCGAATACAAAGAGGATATGGAAACAGAAATGGGCATTGATTGGAACTTAAAAACCCCTTGAATCATTGAGAAATACACATGAAAACAAACAAATTTAATGAGTTGTTAACATGGCTACAAAAAAATATCATTATGTTAGCAACTTAGCGTAGTATTCTAGTAGTACTGAACAATTGCGTATAGGGTCAAGCTGAGTACATGTGTGGTAGTAGAAGTTGGGCCTTAGATCCATCCTACTAATTGTGTCATTGTGTTCTCTTTGGTGGTTGGGCTACAAAGGAGCCATAGGTCTATAGTAAAAACAAAATTCCAAATTCACGGAAATGGAAAGTTTTGTTTCCATGCATGTTCCACCAGAAAACACCATTCCATTTTTGTTTCCATTTCCGCATAAAAAATTCCATTTCCACTTCTGTTTTGCAAATTTCCGCTTCCGTTTTCACATTTCCTCTTTGTTTCCATTTTTCCTTCGGAAAAACGGAAAGTTTCCACTCCATTTTCATCCCTAGCAAGATGACTAAAACTCCGTTCTTCGGAACAACGGAGCGAGCTAATAACTTATTGGAAATAATACATATCGATGTATGCTGTCCGATGAGTGTTGAGGCACGCGGCGGGTATCGTTATTTTCTGACCTTCACAGATGATTTGAGAAGATGTGGGTATATCTACTTAATGAAACACAAGTCTGAAACATCTGAAAAGTTCAAAGAATTTCAGAGTGAAGTGGAGAATCATCGTAATAAGAAAATAAAGTTTCTACGATCTGATCATGGAGGTGAATATTTGAGTTACGAGTTTGACCTTCATTTAAAATAATGTGGAATAGTTTCACAACTCACGCCACCTGGAATACCACAGCGTAGTGGTGTGTTCGAACATCGTAACCGTACTTTATTAGGTATGGTGCGATCTATGATGTCTCTTACCGATTTACCACTATCATTTTGGGGTTGTGCATTAGAGACAATTGCATTCACATTAAATAGGGCAGCGTCTAAATCCGTTGAGATGACACCGTATGAACTGTGGTTTGGCAAGAAACCTAAGTTGTCATTTCTTAAAGTTTGAGGTTGCGACACTTATGTCAAAAGGCTTCAACCTGATAAGCTCGAGTCCAAATCGGAGAAGTGCATCTTCATAGGATACCCTAAGAAAACAATTGGGTACCTTCTACCACATATCCGAAGGCAAGATCTTTGTTGCCAAGAATGGAACATTTCTAGAGAAGGAGTTTCTCTCAAAAGAAGTGAGTGGGAGGAAAGTAGAACTTGATGAGGTAATTGTACCTTCTCTCGAATTGGAAAGTAGCACATCAGAGAAATCCGTTTCCGTGATGCCTACACCAACTAGAGAGGAAGTAAATGATGATAATCATGAAACTTCAGATCAAGTTACTACTGGACCTTGTAGGTCGAACAGAGCACGTTCTGCACCAGAGTGGTACGGTAATCCTGTTCTGGAAGTCATGTTACTAGACCATGGCGAACCTCCGAACTATGAAGAAGCTATGATGAGCCCAGATTCCGACAGATGGCTTGAAGCCATGAAATCTGAGATAGGATCCATGTACGAGAACAAAGTATGGACTTTGGTGGACTTTCCCGATGATCGGCAAGCCATACAGAATAAATGGATCTTCAAGAAGAAGACTAACGTTGATGGTAATGTTACTCTCTACAAAACTTGACTTGTCACAAAAAGTTTTCGACAAGTTCAAGAAGTTGACTACGATGAGACTTTCTCACCTGTATCGATGCGTAAGTATGTCCGAATCATGTTAGCAATTGTCATATTTCATGATTATGAAATCTGGCAAATAAACATCAAAACTGTATTCCTTAATAGATATCTTAAAGAAGAGTTGTATAATGCAACCATAAGGTTTTGTCGATCCTAAAGGTGCTCACAAAGTGTGCAAGCTCCAGCGATCTATCTATGGACTGGTGCAAGCATCTCGGAGTTGGAATATACGCTTTGATGAGGTGATCAAAGCATATGGTTTTATATAGACTTACGGTGAAGTCTGTATTTACAAGAAAGTGAGTGGGAGCTATGTAGCATTTTTTATATTATATGTGGATGACATATTATTGATTGGGAAATGATATAGAATTTCTGGATAGCATAAAAGGATACTTGAACAAGATTTTTTCAATAAAATACCTCAGTGAAGCTACTTGCATATTGAGCATCAAGATCTATAAGGATAGATTAAGACGCTTAATAGAACTTTCACAAAACACATACCTTGATAAGATTTGAAGAAGTTCAAAATGGTTCAGTCCAACAAGGGGTTCTTACCTGTATTACAAGGAGTGAAATTGAGTAAGACTCAAAGCCCGACCATGGTAGAAGATAGAGAGAGAATGAAAAGTCATTCCCTATATCTCAGCCATAGGTTCTATACGATATGCCATGTTGTGTACCACACCTGATGTGTGTCTTGCCACTTATCTGGCAAAGAGGGTACAAGCGTGATCCAGGAGTGGACCACTGGACAGCGGTCAAAATTATCCTTAGGTGCCTTAAAACAGACTAAGGAAATGTTTCTCGGTTATGGAGCTGATAAAGAGTTCGTCGTAAAGAGTTACGTCGATGCAAGTTTTGACACTAATCTAGATGACTCTAAGTCTCAAATTAGATACATATTGAACGTGGGAGCAATTAGCTAGAGTAGCTCCATGCAGAGCATTGTAGACATAGAAATTTGCAAAATACATACTAATCTGAATGTGACAGACCCGTTGACTAAACTTCTTTCACAAGCAAAACATGATCACACATTATTACTCTTTGGGTGTTAATCACATGTCGATGTGAACTAGATTATTGACTCTAGTAAACCCTTTGGTGCTGGTCACATGGCAATGTGAACCATAGGTGTTGGTAACATGACGATGTGAAGTATGGGTGTTAATCACATGACGATGTGAACTAAATTATTGACTCTAGTGCAAGTGGGAGACTGGAGAAAATATGCCCTAGAGGCAATAATAAAATTGTTATTTTATATTTTCTTATTCGTGATAAAGGTTTATTATTCATGCTAGAATTGTATTGATCGGAAACCTTAATACATGTGTGGATACATAAATAAACACCGTGTCCCTAGTGAGCCTCTACTAGACTAGCTCGTTGATTAAAGATGGTTAAGGTTTCCTAACCATTGACATGAGTTGTCATTTGATAACGGGATCACATCATTAGGAGAATGATGTGATGGACAAGACCCATCCGTTAGCTTGTTCAGTATTTATTGCTATTGCTTTCTTCATGTCAAATATATATTCCTTGATTGTTGATGTGCCATTTGTTTGTGCGAATTTTTATGTCATGAACTAGGTTGCATGATTTTGAACTTACTTGGATGATGATGTGATGTGGCATGATTTTGAACTTTTATTTATGGCATGAACTTGTTTGGGTGATTTTAAACTATGCTATAATGTTTGAAATATTATCATATTGTCTTCAAAATGCAACATATGGCAAGCGTTGGCTACTCACGCGCGCTGCAGTTTAGCGCGTCTGCTGGAGCGGCTCGGACGCGCTTTATTTTGCAGCAGCCGCTGCGCGCAAAAGCTGGCGATTCCGACACTGTAAACTGTATTTTAGCGCTGTTGGAGATGCTCTTAAAAAGGCAGTTCTTCAAAGAAAAGAAAAAAGAGGTATGACTTCGTACGGCGAGATGCATGCAAACGACCGTGAACCAACCTGATCGATGGTGCCTATATAGTACTGTCTCGTATGTCAAGCAGCGCTCTGTACAAAGTGCCCCCTCGATCGAGGGTTTTACTGGAGCACGTGACCTAGCTTTGCGGCGCCAGATCGAGAAGGCGTCCATGGCCGACTGCATCAGCGCCCTCCCCGACGACCTTCTCCACCACGTGCTTTCCTTCCTCCCCGCGCACGATGCGGTGCGGACCTGCAGGCTCGCGCGGCGCTGGCGCCACCTCTGGAAATCCGCCCGGGCCCTGCGCGTCACCGGCAAGGGATGCACCAACGAGTGGTTCGTCAACTTCGTGGATAGCCTGCTCCTCCTCCGCGACCCCAGCGAGCGACTGGACTCGTTCGAGCTCGACCTCAACTACGGCGACGACTTCGATTCCAAGGACTTCGACTTCGATTCGAAGGTGTTCCTGCCCGTGCCCGCTAACGAGGAGGACGTGAACAGGTGGTTCCGGCTCGTCCTGCTGTGCAGACCCCGGGTGCTGCTGGCGTTGCGTACCGACTATCGTCTAAGTCTTGCCAATGTCCCTCTCATATCCCAGCACCTCACAAGACTGGAACTTCGGAGGTTGTACGTGCACAGCAGCACGCTCGATTTCTCGGGCTGTCCTGCGCTGCTTCGTCTCAGGATGGAGGATTGCACCATTTGCGGGATATCTCTTCTCCATTCCTGAAGCATCTCAGCACTATCTACTCTTCTTTCCGGGCAGGCGCCTTCCGCGCCCGGGTCTATTTGCCCAACCTTGTTTCCCTCGAGCTAGACGGTTTTTACGGCAGGACGCCGGTACCGATTGAAAGCATGTCACTGTTAACTTCGGCAATTGTTAGAATCAATACATGTCTTGATTGTTGTCGTAAGAATGACTATGGAGGTTGCGATGATCGTCAATGTCATGGATGTTATGAATCTGAAAGTGGTGCTCACGATAGGCGTGGCGAGTCTGTGCTTTTGAAAGGATTATCACAAGTTGCCTCGTTGGAGTTGTGGGTTCATCCTCAAGTGGTATGCATGCTTGCTTGCACTTGCTTCTTCGGTTTGTGGTTAGATTTAGTTTTGGGACATTATAACCGCAGGAGTATTATGTTGGTCATACAGGCTGCCGTACAATTTATACTAGTATCTTATTCTAAGCTTCTGACTATCATACATCTAGGAAAAATGTATACATGAGTTTTAAACCTCTTGCATTACTTTATTTCAATACCACATCTGAAGCCAAAAAATTTAACTCCCATTCCGCGCTTGGTGTAATCGCACCTTGCGCTGCAACATTTCAGCAAATTACTTATATGATCTTGTTCCTTTTCACAGTTTATTATCAACAGGGACTTGAAATTGTGCCCAACATTCAGCAAGTTAAAGACTTTGTTGCTCAGCAATTGGTGCCCTGGCATTGCTGGTGACCTCAATATATTAAATTGCTTCCTCAAACATTCACCAATTTTGGAGAAGCTCACTATCCAGCTTTCTGAGGTATTATATCGTGTACATGAACAACCTTCTGTTACTGAAGTTGATAATTATCCATGGTTGACTGATGTAAGTAAAATATTTGAGTGCTTTAGGAACCTAAAGTTCCGGTGAAAATACAAAGAAGTTACACTCCATCAAAGCAATCATTTGCATTCACCCATCTGAAGATCGTCGAGATCAAATGTGACAAAGTTGATGGGTGGGCTCACAAGGTTTTGGACATCTTGAGTACCTTCAACATACCACTCGAGAAAGTTACAGTCCAGCGAGGAAATAAAAACTTCTGGATCTTAATGTGAGTAGTGGTCAACAAATCAGTTCTGGAAACGGGCATATTCCCATTTCTTCATTAGATTTCTTTCTTCAGGATTTTGAGTTATCTGTTGTATGATGATGATGTCATCCATAAGTGAACTGAAAGTCTGCTTGATCCTTACCATAAGAAAATTTTCTCTCCTTTTTTGAGGGTTTTTTATGCGGTGGCTATCCTTTTTTAAGGTTATAGATGGGGTTCTGCCTTTGCATTATATGATACAAGTACGAATTCAAGAGTTTGACAAAAAAAAGTATGAGTTCAAGAGAGGAAAAAAAGGGGCAAGAAGCTACAACTGCAAGGCAGGGGCGCCCAGCATCTCAGGATCAGAAATGATATGACCAACGACAAAATCAGTGTGGGCGATGAAGTTCTCAAACATGTACCGGTTCCTTTTATTCCAAACGTGCTACGTAAAATGGGCAATGTCAGTAGCATTCTTGCGAGGTCCAGCCACGATGCTGCTCTACTAATCATTGACGGATCAACTGAGCTTAATGTGGTTTTAGATCAACTGAGCCTAAACCATGTTTCATACTAGGGGCAGTGACAACAGAGATGTACAGTTGAGTCGAGTTTTTATCTCCGTGACCATTTAGGCTAGTGGTGACCTGTGGTGAGTTGTGGGCGTGTGTTTGTTGCACCAGTTTTTTGCCCATTTTTTCTTTGATTAACTGGACAACAAACTTCTTTTGAACTAATAAAAAAGGCAAAGGTTTGCCTTGGTTAAAAACAGAATGAGGAGGGCCTATGGTCCCCGTTGAATTAATTTACTAGGAGTATTCCATATAAAATACCTTGTCTTTCTAATGATGTATTCTTTGCGGGATTGTCCTGGAGACACAGAGATCTCGTGCACTTGAGTCCCTATAAGAGAGCATAATAGTGAGAATGGTGCTCATGTAAGTTTCTCGTTCTGTAATCTTATCTTCTATACCCTTTTTTTTGGCGGTTGATCTTATCTTCTATACATAAATGGCTAACCCTCACTATTAGATTTTTTTTTGCACATGCATGCTTCCACATCACCTCAATCATTGATAATTGTCTGATCGAAATTGTGTGGAATCAAAAGTAATGCATGTACGCATAAGTTACAATTTTGCATTGTATATCCATGCCAACCATACCACCTCATCAAGTTATGCAAGTATTTCTTCTTTTTCCAAATATATAGTTCATGCTTCAAATTTATGTTAAAAGATGGTGTTACATTAAGTTCAATTCAAAAGTTTCTCACCTTTTACACATCATTTTATACTCCGTAGGTTTTTTAAATGTAAAACCGAGAACACCTTTACAATTGTTCTGTTTATTTTCAAGCAAATACTTATGCATTTGTTTTAATATAGTTCCTGCAACACCTTGTGTATAACTAAATAGCTAGCCTACACCAACTTATTTCTCTCAACAGGCAACATGTATGAAAAAAAAACGCATCTCAACATGCAACCATGCAGAAGAAAAAGTCCACTTCAATATGCAAATATGCATGAGAATTTCCATTTTATTATGATATGTACATATAATAAATATTTTACAACTATACACAATCAAACACAATATATCATATGTATTTTTAGTTTTAATTCCATATTATTACTCTAAATACTCATGTTCCAACCAAATCTCATTGAAATACATTGTAAAATATTCCCACAACAACGTGTGGGGTATCATATAGTTTAACAGGAAGCAATTGCTTTCGACATCTTATAGATCGTGTGTGTCAGAGGCTAAAGAGTTGGGAAGAGAAATATGTTATCTCTCTCTCGTATAGAAATTTTGGTGAAAGCAGTAATACAGGAAACTCCCTCTTATGCTATGTCAGTCTTCAAATTACCTAAGGTGGTATGCAAAGCAATCACAGATGAGCTCTCAAATTTTTGGTGGGGAGACAATGAACAGTCAACAAAATGCATTGGTTCGCATGGTGAAAGATGTGTATCCCAAAGAAGAAGGGGGGGGGGGGAGGGGGGGATTTAGAGGCCTTTATAGTTTTAATCTTGCTATGATAGCAATGTCGGCGAATGATTCAGAACCACGATTCCTTATGTGCATGTGTCTTACACGAAAAATACTATCTGGATGGAAATATTTTGGAGGTAGGAACCAAGAGTGATCATCATATACATGGCAAAGTATTGTTACGGGAATTCGGACATTTAAAAACTATCACATTTGGGGAGTGTGAACCTGATCCCAAATGACATATGGCATGATCTCTGGATCGGTTCTGGTCCACCACGCAAAGTTATTACACCACATGAGGGTATTATGTTCTCCAAGGTTGAGGATCTCATTAACCCACACTCCGAAAAATGGGATGAGATATTGATCGGGGACATGTTTTCTCGCAATGTCCAGCAAACCCTTCAGACCCCTCTCAACACTGATGTCGTAAAAGACTTTGTTGCATGGACAGTTTTCGTCAGATCAGCCTACCATAGGGAATGGGGCAGCCAATTCACGAGGAGACAGGATCAATTGGATGGTCAGGGTAGTTCTTTCTTGATGGTCTGGTTGTAATTCTTATTATCTCTAGTATTCTTTGTACTGCCATGATTAAAAATAAATAGTAGATTGAAAGTTTCGGGCAACACCATCACCCTCATCCTCGACAATCATATTGTCCAAAATAACACAACATGTTACGAGCTACCACAAAGTTTCTGATTCCCATATTATTGCAGCTCCATGAACAATTCCCCAACGAGCTTGAAGCACTCTGAATGCCCACTTCACATCCTTCCTCGCTGCTTCCTGCATTGTTGCAAAGTGGTTTTGTTTCCTGCCTATGGTTTCGATATGGTCTTCACAAACGCCGCCACCGAGGATACATGCCATCGGCAAGGCCGTATCCCATGTTGTAGTCACGGCCGTTGATGGTGTAGTTGCACGGCGGTGATTCCCATTGCAAAGCCTCCTGAATACCAGAGATCGCTGAAGCACGTTGATGTCGTTGTGAGAACCCGGCATTACAAATAAAGCATGTCCAAGCATTTGAGGCAGGTTTGAGGCGCCGAGCTGTAGATGCTCTAAAGGAATCGTGCCGGATGACAGGTTCCAACGGATCGGGTACTCCAGCGCAGTACATCAACGTACAGATTGCTTAAGCTTGCTAGACTTCCCAGAAATGATTAATTGTCCTGCACCAGACCAGCATCATGTATTGTTGCTCTAAGCTGAACTTTTTGCTCCTTCCTCCTGGTGTCATTGAGCGTTAGATTTTCTGTTCCGCAAAGTTGATTTTACCTCGCTGGACAAAGTTCATATAATAGAACTTAAATCGTCAGTTGACGAAAGCGTGACTGCATGAGGACGTAAGCTAGCTGACATCTTGGGGCACATTGAACTTACACTTGACAGTTTTTCATTATTTGCATGCTAAGTTTTTAATTTCTTTTTTTTTGCGGGAGAAGTTTTTAATTTCTTTGATTCAAGGGTACCTGCCTGGCCTGGCTTGGTATGTTGGGCCTCCCATGTGACCAGTGACCAGAACATGCAAGCAGTCCCGCGAAAAGCCCGGTTAGTATAAAAGCCACAGAGGGGACTAAAAGAATAACAGACCCTACCATTCCCATCCAAGCAGACGCTAGCTAGTTTAAGGCTCCTTGCCAAAACGTCGACATAGTCCCAACCGTACAAGGGAGTTTCCCACGGCTCTCATGAACAAAAATAAAAGGTTACGCTGACGCCAAGCGGCAGAGCCAGAAATAGTCATCAACTACACCTAAGTAATTACATCAGAGAAGAGTGCATCAGAACCTCTTCCTTTTTCCCCTCACTGTGGACAATTGGGATACAACAGATTGAAAAGACAAAGCACGGAGACAGCCATAGACGAAAATTCCAGCCACGTCCAGCGGATCCCGTAACTTGGTATGACCAAACATCAGATTCCTGGATACAAGAGAGAGCATATGTTAGTGCCTAAATTTAGCCAGGTATTTTTCTTCATCAGCAAGACAACCATATTGGCAGGAGTCGGGCCTTGAAATGGACAAAAGAAAAAGTAAGAAAGGCAATGCACGCATGGGCATTTCGTCTAGAACCAACTTAACAGAGAGGATTCGCTGGTAGATAAAGAAATCAAATGAAGCATGGAGGATAAACGGAAGTTAAGTTTTCAGAATAGCATAAAATTTATGAATATGGTAGTAGTAATTAGTAGCCTTCAGACCTAACTAATTAACTATACATACATACTACGATGCAAAACAGAGGGCAGCAATCACCACACCGAGCTATTCGAACTCAGCTCCGTGAGTCCTAGGCGAGTGAGCATGTGAGCATAACGAGAGTAGTAACTCGACAAAACTCACTTACATGTAATATTGAATACGTACTTATTTTGTGGGAGCTGAGCATGAGATACTCCAGCTTTTCATATATGGGCCAGCATAGTTTTCAATAGCGTACACACCAAGTCCAGCTTTACTAAATTTCCATATGAAACAACACTGTATTTTCTTATGCTAAGCTCTAAGCTTATTTGAGTTTTGCCCGAGCCAAGCTCAAGCCTAGCACTAAGCTCGAAAGTCAACTTAGGCCCGTTTGAGCTTCGGTCCAGCCTAGCCACGTTTTTTAGTCTGATGATGTCTACTGAGAAAAAACAAAATATATATGAAGTGAAGTAGGAGTTTCACCTCTAAGCAAGAGTAACCAGCAGCGATGCCAATGTATGCATGCAGCGATGTAGATCACATGAAAACTCATTCACTCGATACTATGTCCTGACAAAGCTGAGCTGATACACTTGATGTCAATAGTGTACCACGAAAGCCTTCCTCAGCAGGTAGTGCATCAGCCTTCGGCTCTGAAATTTCATCTGAAATATTATAGGATAGCAAAGTTAACAATCTAATGTTTTCAGAAATGTTCAAGTCATCATAGTTGTTAGGGCTTCACCTGCTATATCACGGTCCTCAAACAATTCAGAATCTTTAACCCACAAAACATCCCCAGGGAAAATGCACTTATCAGCAAGAGTCGCAAAATCCTCTTCGATCTCAAGAGGGCCTTTATGAAGCTTCTGATTCTCCTTCACAATCTAAATATGACAACAGCAAAAATTGGACTGAAGCAGACAACCACAATGCAAACCAAACAAGCAAGATTTCTGCACCCAGGCATAAAATAAAAGTAACATGTGTAGGTGTGCCCCCTCTTTTAAACAAAATGGAGAGAAGGGGGGCATTAGACCAAAAATAGTTACCGATTACCAGCAGCCAAGGAACGTTGCACTATTATGTATCCCCATATCAAGTCAAAACTAGGTTATTGGACGATTGACTTTGCCAATACTGTGAACATTACTAATGCTTCAGAAAAGGAAGCACAATAAAATCCAAAAAAATGTGATCAAGTGATCATGCAAGTATTGAAATTTGAAATGCATGCACCGACCAGTTAATCCAAAAGCTGGTGGCCAATACATTTCAACACTCCCCTCACGTCTAGGTTCCTCCAGAATTTCATGGGATCGATGTAAACCGCAACTGTTTTGTTAAAAGTGCATTGGCCAGGTCTTGAACTCGAGACCACTTGGCTCTAATACCATATTGAATTGCATGCATAACTAGTGAACTTGAAAGCTTAAGCTGTTGGAGAAAGGTGGGAACCATATTTCAACAGCAAGTGCGATGTATAGCTACAGTACTCCAGTATGATGAATGGTATGGGGGCCAACTGATAGGCTCAAAAGGTTCAGAACAATCACAGCATAGGCAACGATCCTTTTAGTAAGAGAGAAGTGCATATTACACCCCCCAACTCTAGCCCTAGTCTAATATACACCCCTCAACTCCAATACCGTCTAAAATACACCCCTCAACTCTCAAAACCGGCTAGAATTCAACCCTCCCCTCCCCAACAGCATAGGCAACTCAGTCAAAACCGGTCAAACTGGGTCAAAACCGGTCAACAGGGAGGGGAGGGTTGAATTATGGCCAGTTTTGTGAGTTGGGGGGTGTATATTAGACGGTATTGGAGTTGGGGGATGTATATTAGACTAGGGCTAGAGTTGGGGGGTGTAATATGCACTTCTCTCTTTTAGTAACATGTGTAGGTGCGCCCTCCCTCCTTTTAGTACACCCTCCCTCCCGGTTTGTAAGGCCCTAAAAATACCTTAAAACTACATGTAGGATAGCTGGGTCTAACTGATAAGCACCTGGTACTTTTAACCGGAGCTTATCACTTTCATAATTACCGGTTGCAGCTAACAATGTTAAGCTTTACAATTTTAAGTTCAAACTTATTTTTTTGTACAGTTCAAATAATTTCAAACGCACGCAAGTGATAAGATTAATTGAAAAATATGCCTTCCAGTCGAGAAGGTTTTGAACTATAGGGTACCGGTCACAAGACTCAATACTGATACTTATTTAGCGAACTTCTTTCAGCTGAAACAGATACGAAGTGGCAGTCGTACCAATCAGCTGAAGTTTCCTTCTTAATTTTTCTTGTGTTTTTCCCTTTTTGTATATGAAATGCAAGAGGAACGGTGCTCGGCTGTTTGCATAAAGTAAAATTTTGATGTGCATGACATACCCCTAAAGATTCCCATATCATGAGTTTCAACTGATAGACGGTTGTAGAACCAGAGACTTTCAAACTGATTGAGTTCCCTGTGGTTGTTCTCCGAGAACGCTTTGAAGTCCGGCGATCTGGAACAGGAAGAGCTGCAGATGCCTCCCTAATTGACTTTGGTGCTTCTTTCCCACGCACAAGATAAACATGGATATCTTCGTTCTGGTAATTGAGTTTCTCCACCAATGCACAGCTCTCTCTTTCTCCAATACATTCTTCACAAACCTAGCATACAAAATTCACAAGTAGAGTTGAGATAAAAAAAAGGGGGAAAGTAGAATATGCACTTCTTACTCATCAGATAGGTACAGTTATTCCATTGCTTGAAAATTTTAATTGATTAAATCAACTACTACAAGGGAACAGCACTCAGCTAACAACGTAAACCTTATCACTAAGCTCATCTATGAGGCGTGAGTCAAGATTCTGCCGTTTTTTTCATCCAACACACCGTCTCCCTGCCATTCCCTCTTGTGTGATGGTTTACACTTTAGAATCATGCATTAGGAGGCGACAACCAACAACTCGTATCTAAAAGCTGAAGAGGCTGTCACAGCTGCGACCTTGATGGTTTACAGGAGAGCTATTGAAAAGGAATGTTGCACACTTGTAGTAAAATAGCTTCTAATTGCTCAAACATCATGTCATCAGGACTAACCTACATGAAAGAAGAGCACTATTGCAGTTTCTTGTTCATTATACTTTCCTGGTAGTATTGTTGTTTACTGGTTTAGATTCTCATATTTTAACTAGTCAAGTGTGCAAGCCGGCAACTGCAAGGCGACGCATTGTGCTTGTGCATATGATAACCAGGTTACATTAACATAAGAATGTTATGGTCAGATATGCAAATCAATAACTCTAATCTAGAATATTTAGTTTACCTCAGGATCAGTTCTGACATAGGGTCTACAGTCCTCCGAGTCACCATTTGCACCATTAATAAACTGGTCCGGATCTTTTTCCAAAATTACCATTGCTTCAGATGACTCGTGCGGTTTATCCTCTGAGCTCTTACTAAAAAGAATTTCAGCACATGCGCCATCTGCATGTGCCACGTTCCACTCCTCAGAGAATGATTGCCAGTCGGATTCTGAGATGATTGCTAACCCATCAGTCTGAAAACCAAGTATATAGTTAACCCACAACGTCAAGATTATTTGTTTTCATCTAGCAACAAAACATATCAGTAAAACAATGCCCAAAACAGCAATCGAAAGCAACTAAATAATAATGTATAAGAATTATATACTTTCTATCTAGTATTAGTATGCATTTATATTCATAAGCATTACCAGTATAGATCCATAAAAAATTCATTAAACAAATAAATACTAGTTCGAAACCAATATGCCGCATATTTCGAGAGGAACAGAACAGCACAGCAGACGTCCTCCTGTGCTTCTGACAAGAAAGCCAGAGCTCGAGTTCCCAATCTGGGAGATCTTTACCACATACAAACTTCATGAAACAAATAAATACTAGTTCGAAACCGATATGTCGCATATTTGAAAGAGGAACAGCACATTATAGCAGATATCATCTGCTTCTGAACAAAAAGAGCTGGAGCTCAAGCTCTCAATCTGGGGGAACATCGTTACAACCAATGTACATCAATTTCACACACACACACACAACAAAAAAAATCAAGTCGTCCCAATGAGCAACAACGCTATGGACAGACTTCAGAAAACAGCTAGCCCAAAAAGAGGCAACAAAGAGAGGAGTAGGAAAGATAAGTTATGAAGACCACATGAACTTACATTCGATGTTTTCTGAGTGATGCCCCCACGCTTGTAAACTATATCCAAAGGCCTTTGCAACAATCTAGAATGCTGAAAAATGATCAAAATATTCAAAAAGAAATACTTCATAGTTTATAACATAATAACTAGATAACAAAGGTGGTGGTAATGCAAATTTGCCAAATCAAGTCAACAAAATAAATTGAGTCTCCTAGAGACCCACATTAAAAATATCAATATGCAAAGGAACCATGCATCAATTACCCACCATACATACATCATTTACAGGGGGGTCAAATTAAACATCTCTCGCTGACCAAACAAATCTTCACAATATTCTATTAAACCCCACTTGAAGTGACGAAATAACAACTTATAGTGAATTCTTAAATCAATTAGGCAAGAGCACCAAACATGTGTCATGCCACAGATATGAAGGTAGTTACGATGCATACTTATTTGGTAGTGCTCTCAAAGTATGATTGTACTCATGTCAAAATTATATCTTATCCCATTCTTGTGTCTTGCTTTGCTCTGTAAAACTATTACATTTCTAAACTATTACACTGGCAGATATTAACAGAATGCAAAAGGGCAGCATTATATATGTATGACTCTTGGGCCTCACTCAATGAATCCAACTGGTATACCACACAACCTTATAGGTAGATTATAAACAATTTACAGTGTGCAGAAGTGCAATTCCTTGCCCAAATTATCCTAGCAGTCAGTCTTCACCAATGTGTTGCAAAAAGTGCTAATATTCATCTCATTGTTTCACAATAGGAGAATAGTAAGCTAACTTCTAGCCATATTACCCTAACAGCAAGCTTCACACTTACCTGACTATAGAAATTTATATACTAGAGTTCAAGTCTTTCCTGGCCTTTTCAGAACCAAACACACATACCGTCATGTAGGACGACTTATCAGCAGAACAGAGAAGAGATAGTTTACCTTTTCACATTTAAGTGAATTTATAGCAACTTCAAGACTTTGAGGTTCTGGTAACGACGAAACATTTTTTCCAGTCGCTGTAATGTAAGCTCTCCATTCTGACAACCACGACGAAGGAACCAAATAATATTTTTGTCCAGGATTAAGTGCAAAGCCTTTCCCAGAGATTAACTTTTCATGGCTCTGTCGTTGCTTCAGTTTCACCGCTCTGAAGAGAGAAATAACATGCCAAAAGAAACTTAATATAACCACCCACTTTAAGTGAACAGTTCATTATCTCACATTAATAATCCATGGTATTATGACATTGTTAACCGTGAGTCCAATTATATGGCATTGATTAATTCACTGTATTATGGCATTGACATTGATTAGTTCACTGTATTATGGCATTTTTAGCTTACCTAAGACTATCCTCAACAGAAGCAACAGCTGACAATTTGTGGTCACAGATCTCGCATGGTTGAGTATCTGACGGAAAAGTCACAATATCATCAGCTTCCTTTGCAATGGTTTCATAGAGAAATAGCCATAGGCTCTCTGGCACAGATACCCGCTTTGCCCCAGAAGCGTGCTCTGGAAGAAGATTCCCATGGCTGCATCTTAGAGCACTTGTTGGTCCCTTATCAGCATCAAAAGTGATATCCACATTTTTTCTTCGCAGCCAATGGGACAACCTGGGAGCAACGGCAAAATAGATCGGTATGAGACTAGTAGATAGCTGTGATTTGGTAACGTAATGCAACCACTGGGACAGCAAAACGGGAAGAATGATAAAAGACTATGCATGAGTGCACATCAACAGAAGAAGCATTCAGTGTCAAATTCATGGAACAACTGTGAGACATACTTAGGTTATAACTGGAAACTGGTTAAGGTGTAAAACCCCAATCAAGAAAACTATGACGATTGGCCACATCCCACATCATGGTAATGGTTGAAGTATTGCACAGAAGGGCAATCAATACAGAGCAACCATTAGAAGGCAGTAAAAAGTAAACACAACATACAGACCTAGCATATGACTCATGTTGGTGGAACTGCAGATAAAGATTCTTACAAACACATTATAGTACATCATATAACTGGACTGAAATTTGGAAGGGCCTTAAGCAGAATATTGTATTTGTATATAAATAGCTCCACAAAGACAGTAGTAATTCAGGAGAATAGTCCTAATTGTACGTAAAAAATGTTTAGCTTCAGCAAGTCATGCCTTAAGCAGAATATTATGTCTGTATATAAATAGCTCCACAAAGACAGTAGTTGAGGAGGATAATCCTAATTGTACGTAAAAAATGTTTATCTTTAGCAAGTCACGTACAGAACCAAGATCAGAATCTGAGAAGGATGTCCTTTCCATACCATGCCTTCGAAATAAAGTAAGAAGGACCTTCTGGAATACTTCCAGCAAGTGCAGCTTCTGCAAGATTCTTTAACGATGCTTTCCGATCACGATAGACATCAGCAGAAACTGCAGTTTTTGCTACATCCTTGAGACACTCCTTGCAAACATCATCCTTGCTGAGTGTTGGTCCTCCTCCGTACTAGTATGTAACAATATAAATGATACCCATCAGCAGTATTTTAGTATAAGAAGTTCAGAACTAGGTACAAAATACAGTGTCCTTGCAAATAACTAAAGTAAAACATTACCACTAAGCAAACCGAGTGAGAGAAACAATTCTAAGAAATAAAACCCAACAAATGGAGAAGATTCTTACTTTGGAAAGTAGCTTCTCCCAAGCTTTAGCCGATAACCGCTTCATGGATGTGACTTTAGATGCTGGAACTTTTCCATGTTCACACTGAATTGGAATGTTGTCAATGGAACTGCAAAACCAACATAAAGTTGTTATGTGGATCCTGCCAGGAATATCCTAAGGCTATTTGTTCAGAAGAATATCTACACCTATTAAAGATTTAGTTGGTGACGATGGTGTGTTAAACATCTGACTGACCATCCAATCTGCATCTAACACATGCGGAGTAATCTACGACATTTTTGTAAAAAGACCACACGACTCTGCTCCACATTTGCAGAAAACCACTTAGTCTCTCCATATCAGCCCCATCCCTCACCGCCTCACCCAAACAGATAAGAGGAATAAATTTGTATGGAACACACCATATTTTTAGTGATATATATACCAAAAATAGGGGGGAAAATTCAAGTTTGTGAATATGTATTGGTTTATTTTGTATCCATTGCAACGCACTGGCACTTTGCTAGTGTGCATAACAAGGAATGTAGCCATACAAAATTTCAAGAACTGCTACGTATAGCACCTATATCTGAGATAGCACATATATTTCACAAGAAACTAATAATCGGTTTGCTAAAAGGGTTCAGAAATCAAAAACTGGTATTAGGTTATCATTGCATTCTCATGTGAAGTTAAATTCCTTATGGGCTGCTTCTCATGATAATGAATAGTTGTGTATGCATGTGATGGTATGGCCGACCTTGTCCCGGCCAATCAAAATATACCCTATTATGTCCCTATATATTCGAACGGACAGAAAATCCAAAAGGCTAAGATAGATCTCAAATCAAGAAAATCTGATCTAGCCTAGAGCTTAGCAATGAAAAATATTAGCAACTACCAGCCAGCTCCTTTCATGTAGATACTGCAAGCATAGGTTAAACCTAGAGGTACAGACAGATGATGCCTTCACAGAACTTCGAACTGCCATGATGGTTGTTGTGTTTGGAAAATAAATCAATGTAGTGAATGTACTCAGATATTTGATGGATTGTGGTATAAATGAGCATTATATGCATTTAACACCCAGCTTTTATTTATCATCCATAGATTTGATAACCAACTGTATAACAATCCAGATAACTAACAGTACAAGAATACTAGAGAAAAAAGTACAACAATACGAAGTAGTCACATGAGCAATAAGTTATGAGTTTCTACGCAACTGAGACAAACAACATTTGCAAGGATAGTGTTGTCACGACACCAAATAATAATAAAGCATTTAAATGTAGATGAAAAAGAAGAGTGGAAATAAATAAACAAGCGCTCTAGAGAACTCACGAGGGAGGGGTAGCATTATCCGCCCATTGGCGAAGCCAGTCTAGTGAAATCCAAAAATATGAATCATCGTCTGGAGTAGCAGGTGCTTCTGTAATAACAGATTTTACTTCTTGGCGCCTTTCTTGTATGGAAGCCAAAAGGTTATCTTTTTTACTTAGGTACTCGCCACATTCGTTTACACATGATGCATTCAAAGCATCAATCTCATCCATCAGATGGCGTGGAAGTGAACTATTACTGGCTTCCACAATATTATTGCTTTTAATACCATTTTCATCCTTGCTCGAACGTTTGTACATTAGCATGTAAGCATCAGTGGAAGAGAACATCTCTCCCATATTAGAAGTCGGTGCAGCCTCATGATGGCTACTGTTATTACCATTTGCCACAGAACCTTCGGTAGAAGTACCTTCAGATTTCTGATCCGCTTTTTCAGATGACTTGCCTGGTTTTTCACCAAAAGGGTGAAAACCAAGGCTGGATACACACTCATCATCAAACTCCCACCAGTGACCATTGCTTTCATCCTTTATATGTGCCACATAGTGACCACTATTAGCAGCACTACCCTTATGAATCAAAATAGCAGCCAGGCCATAAATGTAATTGGATGAAGGATCCGACAACCGCTTCCCCATATCTAGCTGTCCCGGAAAACTGAATGATGAAGAAATCTTTTTCTTCGTTGTTGTCTGCGGAGGAAATAAATTAGTAAGTTTCTTCCACACAAATCGAGAAATCACACAAGACAGAAGCAGGGGCAACAGATAGCACAAAACTATGAACAAGCTTGGATCAGAGTAATCACCTTTGGTAGGAATACATATCGCTTCAGCTGAAAATTAACAACAGGAGGAAGCGAGCGAAGTTTTATACAACGGGTGGCGTCTACCCTTTTCTGACATGACTCGCAGGAATATTGGTTCTCCCCATTCAGTGCCTCCACGCTCAAATAGTCATCCAGACTTTCCTCTAAATTACTTAAACCTTTAATATTCAGTTCCAGTTCATAGAAGTCTTCCATTTTTGAAGATGCTTCAGAATCCCTTCCACATGATGAACACCTTAAGCATATGGTAACCAACATCAGTCCTCCACAAAATTAATGAGTAGTACAAATGAACTAACATATCATATTATCATTCACTTTGGTATGTGCAAGCTGTGTGAATTAGAAATTGTGAATGTACTCAGTGGTCAATCCAATTACAAAATCAAAGATATGTACCTGAGCACATAGCTTGGCCTAAGTACAAGATCCAGCAAAACAGGACTCGCAAGTTCAAAAAAAAAAATCATATCCAGCTAACTATTTTGTTGCTGTTTGACAAGATAACGGGCTTGTTATTATAATCACAAACTAAGATATTTTTATAGTAATTCTGTAGCGGCAGAACATCGCAAGACAATAAAACACAGTGTATGCGAGCAAACAGGAGCATACAAGGCAAACACGATGTGGTAATATTGGGAAGATAAACCTTCTAACTTAAAGTTCAGATCCCTTCAGTTTCCAAAATAAATCTTGAGAAAAGCACCAATTTAGGCATTTTTACCTACCGAGTCACATGCGACACACTTCCACGAAATAAATCTTGCACAATAGTTTTTGCAACAGCGACCCTGGAGTAACTTAACGAACGCTCGAGCAGAGACAAAAACAAGGTGAGAAATTCGTGACTGTCCTGCTGGACACCGTTGTCTAGTTCCAAGGTCTTGATGAAAGGTGCTGAATCAATGAAAGCCATTTTGCTGGAGTGTAGCTGCGCAAATAATCGAGCCAGCTGATCGAGAACAGGTTGCTTCTTCAAGATGTCTGGCTCTAGCGAGAAAATGCCTGAACGGAAGGAAGTGTTCATATAGAGGCACTGAAGTATGCTGTTAGCATAACATGTCGCGCCCAGATTAGTCAATCCAGCAGGCGTCTCAGTGGAAGCACGGAGGTCCTTGGATGGGTCAGGGCCGAGGCTACCGACATGCTCGCCATTTTTCTGCCAGAGGCCAGTCTTCCTCGTCCCACCGGTGGTGGGGATCAACCCGCAGAAACAATTGGGTGAGTCCTTGGTGTTCCCATGGCAGCCCTGGCAAACCGGCTTCCACACGCTGTAAAGTTGCCTAATATCATCTTGCGTGATGGCGCCAGTGGAATGTATCCTCCTGCATAGCACAGGCAGCAGCACCCCAAGCAAAAAACATGTCAGCAACAGAAACACATTGAAATCTCCCCCTTCACCCTATCAAATCTCCAGCTCCCAGCAATGGGAAAAGGCAATGTATACATACTTGAGAGCAGCATAAGACGGGCTCGCAGACTCATCGGCGCGTGGCCTCTTGTTCTTATTGCGGGTGTTGTGCCTGCTCATTGTACCATCAACAGAGCGCCAAGCGAAACCTCCAGTTGCTCTCCCTGCTGCGGAAACAACAGAAGCCAGAGCATTAGCGCGTCGACATCGGGGGCGGACGGAACGAGGAGCATTGGGGTCAGTTCGAACCCTAAATTCCGTGGGAAACAGGCTGCTATCACTACTCCACCAAACAGCAAACGAATCCGCAAAAAAATGGGGAAAAATCGACGGATTTAACAGACAAAAGGCGTTTGGATTGGAATGCTTACCGCGAAGGGAGGAACAGATCAAGCTCTCCGGGCAATCCGAAGCAGGCTAGGGTTCGCCACCAGCAGGAAAAGCAAATCCAGGCCCTGATGGATCTCTGCTCCACGCCGGTCCGGTCCAGCAGAGCGGCGGCGGAGGGGGAGGATGAGGATGGGGAGAGATGAATCCCTTGGAGGTGGCGGTCGGCGGTGGAAGGGCAGAGGGGCGGAGAGGGTTCCCTTCGATGACCCCCGCCGCGAGCTGGAAGGGGATGAAAAGAAGCTGATCTGCTTTTTGGTTTCAGAGCCGGGTGACGTGCCGCATGTTTTGTTGGGTCGGGCTGCGCCCGTGGGCTTGGCATCAGAGTCGTGGGCTTGGGAGGGAGTAGGGGGGGATAGCACAGGACGGTAAAACGGTGGGAATGGAATGTTTTCTTTTGCTGGAATGGAAATGGAATAATTTGCCTCCAAAAAAATGGAATAATTGACGTTGAACTTTGTGCCCTTCAAGGCTTCTGCAGATTCATGGTGACATTCCCCTACAGCGCACGGCGTCGAGATGTATAGGTGATTTGCTGAACAAGGACATGGCAGAGCACATTGTGGCAAACTACACGGCAACGGATGCTTGTCATGAGTCACGCGGGCTTTTGCAACATTTCTGGTGACTTTGTGATTAATATGGCGAGCTCCCTAAGGATTATTGTCACGTCCTTGATGCGACTATAGCTCCGACGTGTCGAGGCACGACTTAGAGACATAACCGCATTGAAAGCAATGTCGCAAGTTAGGCAATCTTCACAACATCTCATGTAATTTAGATAATAAAAAAAAGATATATAGTTGGCTTACACTCGCCACGTCAATCAAAGTACATAAATAGCCTTACAACATTCAAACACTCATGGCCCGACTACGGAGCCAAAATAAAAGATAACCCAACATGCGACACGGTCCCGATCACCCCAACTGGGCACCACTACTGATTATCAGGGAAAGACACGTAGTATCGTTGAGAGTCCTCGTCGAATTCCCACTTGAGCTCGAGCGCGTCACCTGGAGCAGAATCATCAGGCCCTGCATCTGGTTTGGAAGTAATCTGTGAGCCACAGGGACTCAGCAATCTCGCACCCTCGCGATCAAGACTATTTAAGCTTAATAGGTAAGGCAAGGTAATATAAGTGGAGCTGCGGCAAGCGACTAGCATATATGGTGGCTATCCTGTTCGCAAAAGAGAGCGAGAAAAGAGGGCAAAGCGCGAACGAGAAACTAGAGAACAACCTGCGCAAGCATTACTCCAACACCGTGTTCACTTCCCGGACTCCGCCGAGAAGAGACCATCACGGCAACTCACACAGTTGATTCATTTTAAATAAATTAAGGTTCAAGTTATCTACAACCGGACATTAACAAATTCCCATCTGCGCATAACCGCGGGCACGGCTTTTGAAAGTTCAAATCCCTGCAGGGGAGTCCCAACTTAGCCCATGACAAGCTCTCACGGTCAACGAAGGAATAGACCTCCTCCCGATACGTTCCGATCAGACTCGGTATCTCGGTTCTTCAAGACACTTCGACAGGTTAAAACAAATCCAGCAACACCGCCTGAATGTGCCGACAAATCCCGATAGGAGCTGCACATATCTCTTTCTCAGGGCACACTCAGATTGTCCTAGGTACGGGTAGGCCAGCCCAGAGTTGCCCCTGGTGGCCACCGGCAGCTGACAGGTGGACCAACACTCAGAGGAGCACTGGCCCGGGGGGATTAAAATAAGATGACCCTCGGGCTCCGGAAACCCAAGGGAAAAAGAGGCTAGGTGGCAAATGGTAAAACCAAGGTTGGGCATTGCTGGAAAAGTTTTAATCAAGGTGAACTATCAAGCGGTTCCCATTATCACCCAACCGCGTAAGGAACGCAAAATCCGGGAACATAACACCGATATGACGGAAAATAGGGCGGCAAGAGTGGAACAAAACACTAGGCGAGAGGCCGAGCCTTCCACCCTTTACCAAGTATATAGATGCATTAAGATAACATGACAATATAATGATATCCCAACAAGTAAATAATGTTTCAACAAGGAACGGCCTCCAATCTTCACCTGCAACTAGCAACGCTATAAGAGGGTCTGAGCAAAGCGGTAACATAGCCAATCAACGGTTTGCTAGGACATGGTGGGTTAGAGGTTTGACATGGCAATTTGGGAGGCATGATAAGCAAGTGGTAGGCATCGTAGCATAGGCATAGCAAAAGAGCGAGCATCTAGCAAAGCAAAGATAGTAGTGATTTCGAGGGTATGATCATCTTGCCTGCAAAGTTGTCAGAGTTGACTGGATCCTCGAAAGCAAACTCAACGGGCTCCTCGTTAGCGAACTCGTCTCCCGGCTCTACCCAAACAAGACAAACAAGCAAACGGAACACAATCAACCACGTGCAAAGCTCAAACAATATGATGCAAAGATGGTATGCTATACGGGATGCAATGCGGGATGCATATACAAGATTTGGCAAGGTATGAATGAACCTGGCCTCAACTTGGAAATCCAAGTGTGCCACTGGAAAGATGAGATGAAATCGCTTGAAAACAATATAAAGAACGCCGGAATCGAAGTTACGGTTTGGAAATGGCAAGCGATTCAAATATGACCACGTTCTGCGATTTACAGCAAGTAGTCATCTAAATGCAACAAGATGGACATGCTACAGCACCCAAACATGGCATCAAAATACATGGTAGGGATCCATTCAAGAAGCTTAACAAAAGTCTAGCACTGAGCTACGGCCAATTCATCCATTAACAGGTTCAAACAAGCATGGCAAAAATGCATTTGGTAAACAGATTTCAGACTTAGTGAAATTAACACTTGTCTGGAATTTCAGATCAGATAGCACTCTTTGGAGCATGAAAACAATATGCTACAGGACCTGAACATGGCAAAGTAAAGCATGGCATGGAGATACTCAAAGAGCTTAACAAAAGTCCCTTAGTGACCTTGAGCCAAAAGGGATCAGGAAATACAATTGCAAGCATGTGAACATGGCAAAAACATAATCAGATCACAGAGTGAAAACTGGAGCATGCTGAAACAGATATCAAGTAGGCATGTTTACGAGCTCGATGCACTCACTACAGAGCAAGTCATGACAATCTAAGCATACACCCATCAAGAATACACAAAATACAAGCTAGACATGGCAAGAACAATACCATAGCATGCACGGATCAACTACAACATCCTCGGCAAAATTGCTAACAAGTAGATAATCTGCCCAGATTCAAGAAATGACAAAAGTAGAGCTCGATTGACTCAAGCTAGGGTGCTCCATAATTGCAAACAAAGATATGGATGGATAGAGCACTACAAGATTAACAAAACATCCTTACTGATCATCCTCAAAAGAGGCACAGATCACTAGGAAACAACATGAACATATGGCCATATGAGATAACCAGCTCAAGGACTTAGTGGGAATGCTAAGTCCCTGAAATCAGCATTAACAAATGCCTCACTTTGCAAGCTTGTACTAGTCACCACACACATCACAAAAATACATGGGTTGCACCTCTGGAAAGATGGAAAAACTCTTAACAAAACATATGTAGAGCTCAGGGGCATATCATGCACACAATAATCATGGCAAAAATGACAAATAACTAATTGGAGCAGCAGATCTGACAAATATCTCAAATAGCACTCTTCTAACAGCATTTCGGGCATCAAGATGAACTAAAATGAAAATGATGCAATGAGATGAAATGATGTACTCTCTGAGATGAACATTTTGATATGCTATGTGCCCAAAACGGAGCTACGGATGCAAAGATACAACATGATGAACAGGGCAAAATGAACTAGGATTTCGGGAGAAAGTCAACCCAAACGTCCAGATCCAGATCCGGTGCACGGGAACCAAGGTCGCCGGAACAATACGCCGGAGGTCGCCGGAGATGGCCGGAGGAGTCGAGGCGGCTGGCTTAGGGTGCGGACGTGGAGGAGGAAGCCGGAGGCGGCGCGGTGGCGGCGTCCGCGACGGAAGCGGCGCGGCGGGGCGGCCGGAACGAGGAGGCGGTGCCTGGCGGCGATGGCGACCACGGCGGTGCGGCGAGGCGAAGGTGGCCGGCGGCGGCCGGGTCGGGGAAGAGGTGCGCGGGCGGGCGGCGCGCGGGAGCCGGGCCGGGAGGGCCTCCCGCGGGCTCGCCGGGCCGGTGGCGCTGCCACGTGGCGCGACGGGAGAGGGCGAGGGGATGGCGGCGGATGTGTTCGGCCGGGGACGAACGTGTCCGGCCGGCGCGAGGTGTTATTTTTTTAGGGTTTCGAAGAGGGGATCCGAGATTTGGAATGGGGGAGGTATATATAGGCATAGAGGGAGCTAGGAGTGTCCAAATGAGGTGCGATTTTCGGCCACGCGATCGTGATCGAACGCTCTAGATGATGGAGAGGGTTTTGGTGAGTTTTGGGCCAAAATAGAGGGGTGTTGGTCTGCAACACACACGAGGCCTTTTCGGTCCCTTGGTTAACTGTTGGAGCATCAAACGAAGTCCAAATGGTACGAAACTTGACAGGCGGTCTACCGGTAGTAAACCAAGGCCGCTTGGCAAGTCTCGGTCCAATCCGGAAATGTTTAATCCCCACACACGAAAAAAAGGTAGAAATGACTACCGGAGGAGAACGAAGCGCCGGAATGCAAAACGGACAACGGGGAAAATGCTCGAATGCATGAGACGAACACGTATGCAAATGCAATGCACATGATGACATGATATGAGATGCATGACAACGATAACAACACATGGAGACAAAACCCGAACCGAGAAAATAAAATAACTTAAGGCCGGGAACGGCAAGAGTTGGAGTACATATTGGGTAAATCACATCCGGGGTGTTACAACACTCCACCACTACGAAAGGATCTCGTCCCGAGATCTAGGACTGAAAGAACGCCGGGTACTCAGAACGGAGGTGATCCTCGCGTTCCCAGGTAGCTTCACGGTCAGAATGGTGTGACCACTTGACTTTGAGGAATTTGATTGACTTGTTGCGAGTCTTGCGTTCAGTCTCTTCAAGAATAGCAACTGGGTGCTCACGATAAGAGAGATCTACTTGGAGCTCAATGTCCTCGAAGTTGACGGTGCGGTCAGGAGTCTTGAAGCACTTTCGGAGCTGAGAGACATGGAACACGTCATGAACATTTGCAAAGTTTGAAGGAAGCTCGAGTTGATAGGCGAGATCGCCTCTCTTGCTGACAATCTTGAAAGGTCCCACGTATCTGGGGGCAAGCTTCCCTTTGATACCGAAGCGACGAGTACCTTTCATTGGAGAGACGCGGAGGTAAACATGATCTCCGATCTCGAAAGCCAAATCACGGTGCTTACTATCATAGTAGCTCTTCTGACGGGATTGGGCTGCTTTGAGGTTATCTCGAATGGCTTTGCACATTTCCTCTGCCTCTGTGATTAAGTCATTTCCGAGAAGCTGACGTTCACCGGTTTCGGACCAGTTGAGAGGGGTACGGCACTTCCTGCCATACAGAATTTCAAATGGGGCCTTGCCCGAACTTGCTTGAAAACTGTTGTTGTAGGAGAATTCAGCATATGGAAGACAATCCTCCCACTTCATGCCGAAGGAGATCACACAAGCCCTGAGCATATCTTCAAGAATCTGATTGACACGCTCGACTTGACCGCTAGTTTGAGGATGGAAAGCTGTGCTGAAGCGGATGTTGGTGCCCATGGCCTTCTGAAAAGAATCCCAAAATTTGGAGGTAAAGATGCTGCCACGGTCTGAAGAGATCACTTGTGGGATACTGTGCAGAGAGACAATTCGAGAGGTATAGAGTTCCGCCAATTGAGCTGCAGTGATTGACTCTTTGATAGGCAGAAAGTGAACCACTTTAGTGAGTTTGTCGATGACAACGAATATAGCATCATTGCCACGCTTGGACTTTGGAAACCCAGTCACGAAGTCCATCTCAATGTGGTCAAACTTCCATTCTGGAATGGCAAGAGGTTGGAGGAGACCATCTGGCCTTTGGTGTTCTGCCTTCACTCTTCTGCAGACATCACATTCATTCACGAATTGAGCAATCTCACGCTTCATTCGAGTCCACCAATAAGCCTGCTTGAGGTCCTGATACATCTTCGTGCTCCTAGGGTGGATGGAGAGGAGAGAATTGTGAGCCTCGTTCATGATCACTTTACGAAGGTCACCTTTGGGCACAACAATACGATCCTCGAAGAAGAGAGTATCCTTGTCATCAAGGCGGTAGCACTTGTACTTGGGTTGACTCTTGGCAATCCCAATCTTCACCTTTTTCACCATAGCATCAAGAAGCTGGGCTTGGCGAATCTGGTCTTTCAAGGTAGGAGAGACTTGAAGGTTGGCGAGGAAACCTTGAGGAACAACTTGCAGATTAAGTTTGCGGAAAGCTTCACAAAGCTCGGGTTGATAAGGCTTGAGAATCAGACTGTTGCAACAAGCCTTCCTGCTCAATGCGTCAGCAATCACATTGGCCTTGCCTGGAGTATACTCGATACTCGGATTATACTCTTGAATCATTTCGACCCATCGAGTCTGCCTGAGGTTGAGATTAGGCTGAGTGAAGATGTACTTGAGACTCTTGTGGTCAGTGAAGATGTCCACTTTTCTTCCCAATAAGAGATGTCTCCAAGTCAAAAGAGCATGCACAACTGCCGCCAACTCGAGGTCATGAGTGGGGTAGTTCTTCTCGTTGGGCTTCAACTGGCGAGAGGTATAAGCAACAACTTTCTTCTCTTGCATCAACACTGCGCCAAGACCTTGGAGAGAGGCATCACAAAAGACCTCGTATGGCTTGGATTCATCAGGCGGAGTCAGAACTGGAGCAGTGATCAATTTCTCTTTCAAAGTGTTGAAAGCAATGTCACACTCCGGAGACCAAACGTACTTGACGTGCTTCTGGAGAAGATTTGAGAGAGGCTTCGCGATCTTAGAAAAGTTTTCAACGAATCTTCGGCAATAGCTTGCGAGACCGAGGAAGCTACAGAGTTGCTTCACGTTCTGAGGAGGTTCCCAATTCACAATTGCAGACACCTTCTCAGGATTCACCGCAATGCCCTTGGCAAAGATGATATGACCAAGATAAAGAACCTCATCGAGCCAAAATTCGCACTTGGAGAACTTGGCGTAGAACTGGTGTTCCCTCAGCTTATCGAGTACCAAACGCAAGTGCTTGGCATGATCTTCCTTGTTCTTCGAGAAAACCAGAATGTCGTCGAGATTGACCAAAACAAAGTCATTGGTGTAGGCGTTGAAGATGAAGTTCATCATGCGAGAGAAAGTCGGAGGAGCATTGACGAGGCCAAAAGACATGACAGTGTATTCATATGACCCATAGCTTGTCCTGAAAGCCGTCTTGGGAATATCTTGCTCACGAATTCGAATCTGATGATAACCCATACGGAGATCAAGCTTGGAGAATACTTGAGCACCTTTGAGTTGTTCGAACAGCTCGTTGATGTTGGGAAGTGGGTATTTGTTCTTGATGGTCTTCTTGTTCAATGGCCGGTAATCAACACAAAGTCGGTCCGTTCCATCCTTCTTCTTCACAAAAAGAACATCACAACCCCACGGAGAAGAACTAGGCTGGATGAGACCCATTCTTTCTTGAATATCGAGTTGCTTCTTCAGCTCCTTCAACTCTTCAGGTCCGAGCTTGTAAGGACGCTTGCACACTGGTTCCGTGCCAGGCTCAAGATCGATGACAAATTCAACTGGCCGGTGCGGAGGCATTCCTGGAAGCTCTTCTGTAAAGACGTCTTGATATTCGCAAACGACTGGAATTTGCGAGATAGCATCCAGTTCACCCTTCTCATTGAGAGAAAACAGACGGATGGTATCATCACGAGCGGCAAAGACAATTACATCCTCAGACGAATGAGTCAATTGAATCTGCCTGGCTGCACAATCAAGATGCGCCTTGTGCTTAGAAAGCCAATCCATCCCGAGAATAAGATCAATATCCGAGTCACCAAGAACCGTTGGAGAAGCCAGAAACTTGTAGTCACCCAAGGTGATAGTAACATCCGGAACGATGGAGTTAGCATGCATGCGTCTACCGGGAGAGACAACTGCTAACGGACTAGGCAAAACTTGTGAAGTCAATTCATGCCTAGATGTAAACGGTCTCGAGATGAAACAATGCAATGCACCTGTGTCAAAAAGAACTTTTGCAGGAATATCATTAACAGGAAGGTTACCCATGATGACATCTGACGAGTCCTCTGCCTGAGCTGCATTCATCAAGTTGACCTTGGCGTGCTTGGGGTTATGCTTGACCACAACTGTACTTGCCGATCTCACAGGAGGAGGAGGAAGACGCCTCTGATTGAGACACTTGTTGGCATAGTGACCCTTCTGTTGGCACTTGTTGCACGTGACCTCTGAAAGTGGACGGTGATACGGAGCACTCGATCTTGGAGCTTGAGACGAAGTCTTGTTCTGAAAGCCAGGGTTGGGTGGGTGGGAAGATCCACTGCCACCTTTGCTCTTCTGCTGATACGGCTGACGGAACGGAGGAGTGCTGCTTGGCCACTTGAGTAGAGGAAGAAGGAGTAGTGTCTCTGACTCGCTTCTTGGAAGCATCACACCTCAATTGAGCAGCCTCTTGCTTCAATGCCATGTTGTAGAACTCATCGTACCTCAAGGGTTCAAAGAGAACAAGAGCTAGCTGGATTTCTTCTCTGAGACCACCCCTGAACTGGTATATCATGCTCTTCTCATCAGGGACGTCCTGCTTAGCAAAGCGGGCGAGCTTCTGAAACAACTTGTTGTAGTCATAGACAGACAAAGAGCCTTGCTTCAGGTTGCGGAATTCCTCATGCTTGCTTTCAACCACGCTCTGAGGGATATGGTGAGCTCTGAAATCTTGACGGAATTCATCCCAGGTAATCGCACGTCCACCTCTGGAATCCTTGTACTGCTGGAACCATTCTGCAGCTTGATCTTTGAGTTGGAAGGAAGCGAACTTGACGAAGTCCTCAGGCCTGACGTTACTGCACTCGAAATGCTTGCACAGATCCACGAGCCAATCGTCAGCATTGGTTGCCTCAACACAATTGCTGAAAGTCTTTGGCCCGTTAGCAAGGAACTGGTTGAGTGTAGCAAAGTGATTCTGATTGTTGCCTTGGTTCCCTTGGTTGCCTTGATTGCGCTCTTGAAGAATTTGCATGATCAACTGTGTGTTTGCATTGGTTGCGGCCATCACAGCTTGCCATGCCTCCGGAGGAGGTGGAGGTGATGGCGGATCCTGATTCTGATTCTGATTGGTGCTCTTAGCGGGAGCCATCCTGAAGAGGTTGACCACCGTTAGCACATTGACAGATAAAATGAAGCTGAATCCAACGGAATGAAAATTGCAACATAGAGTCTTCACATCCGAACAAAATGAACGAATGTATTCCTCTTGAAATGGTCACATATCCATAAATTGAAAAGCCACTTAGAATTTAGGTAGAGAAATAAATCAACAAGGTACGGATCAAGAACGAATACTCGGTAAGAAATCCCAATCTCAAACCAAATATTCGTGGAAGAAGAACTAGAGCTACAAGAATTCCCACCTATGAAACTCCCGAACCTTTCCGGTTATGCAATCAGGTGTTGGGGATACAGGGGAAGCATAATATCTCACCCAAATCTAGCAAATCCTACATCCAGCTGTATCCATCCTTCAACACATAACCGAGAAAAACTTCGGAAACCATCTACCTCAACCTTCGAAAAGCATCCATTATACAAGTTATGGCGATACTCCCGAACTCCCGCCCCAGTACTGGGTGGCGTCGAGGTTATCTCACCAACGAACTGCATAAGAGAGATTTTCGATGTCGGCGTACTAAACTCAGGTATTCCAGAACCGCAACAATAAAATTATGATGACAACACCTCAGAGCTCAACTCCCCGGGACACTTCCACAAAACCCCTGACAGGAGGCACCAAGACAATGTTCTCGTCACAAAACCATCGGAACGATTCCAAGATACCCGCGTGATCCTAAATTTTTTTAGTGAAATTTGAGAAGAGAAGAGTCAAAACACTACGTCAGGATGCCTTACCAGAGCGATGAGGAGACTGGGAAGTAAAAAGAATTCCTAAACTCTCCGATATATAATTCCTAAATGACTCAAAACATTTTTCTAGACACAACTCGGCCGCTAATAACGATCAAGCAATGGGGCTCCTAAGGTCGGGGAAGGCTCTGATTACCAACTTGTCACACCCTCGATGCGGCTATAGCTCCCACGTGTCGAGGCACGACTTAGAGACATAACCGCATTGAAAGCAATGTCGCAAATTAGGCAATCTTCACAACATCCCATGTAATTTAGATAATAAAAGGGGAGATACATAGTTGGCTTACACTCGCCACGTCAATCAAAGTACATAAATAGCCTTACAACATTCAAACACTCATGGCCCGACTACGGCGCCAAAATAAAAGATAACCCAACATGCGACACGGTCCCGATCACCCCAACTGGGCACCACTACTGATCATCAGGGAAAGACACGTAGTATCGTTGAGAGTCCTCGTCGAACTCCCACTTGAGCTCGAGCGCGTCACCCGGAGCAGAATCATCAGGCCCTGCATCTGGTTTGGAAGTAATCTGTGAGCCACAGGGACTCAACAATCTCGCACCCTCGCGATCAAGACTATTTAAGCTTAATAGGTAAGGCAAGGTAATATAAGTGGAGCTGCGGCAAGCGACTAGCATATATGGTGGCTATCCTGTTCGCAAAAGAGAGCGAGAAGAGAGGGCAAAGCGCGAACGAGAAACTAGAGAACAACCTGCGCAAGCATTACTCCAACACCGTGTTCACTTCCCGGACTCCGCCGAGAAGAGACCATCACGGCAACTCACATAGTTGATTCATTTTAAATAAATTAAGGTTCAAGTTATCTACAACCGGACATTAACAAATTCCCATCTGCCCATAACCGCGGGCACGGCTTTCGAAAGTTCAAATCCCTGCAAGGGAGTCCCAACTTAGCCCATGACAAGCTCTCACGGTCAACGAAGGAATAGACCTCCTCCCGAGACGTTCCGATCAGACTCGGTATCTCGGTTCTTCAAGACACTTCGACAGGTTAAAACAAATCCAGCAACACCGCCTGAATGTGCCGAAAAATCCCGATAGGAGCTGCACATATCTCTTTCTCAGGGCACACTTAGATTGTCCTAGGTACGGGTAGGCCAGCCCAGAGTTGCCCTTGGTGGCCACCGACAGCTGACAGGTGGACCAACACTCAGAGGAGCACTGGCCCGGGGGGGGGGGGTTTAAAATAAGATGACCCTCGGGCTCTGGAAACCCAAGGGAAAAAGAGGCTAGGTGGCAAATGGTAAAACCAAGGTTGGGCATTGCTGGAAAAGTTTTAATCAAGGCGAACTATCAAGGGGTTCCCATTATCACCCAACCGCGTAAGGAACGCAAAATCCGGGAACATAACACCGATATGACGGAAAATAGGGCGGCAAGAGTGGAACAAAACACTAGGCGAGAGGCCGAGCCTTCCACCCTTTACCAAGTATATAGATGCATTAAGATAACATGACAATATAATGATATCCCAACAAGTAAATAATGTTTCAACAAGGAACAGCCTCCAATCTTCACCTGCAACTAGCAACGCTATAAGAGGGTCTGAGCAAAGTGGTAACATAGCCAATCAACGGTTTGCTAGGACATGGTGGGTTAGAGGTTTGACATGGCAATTTGGGAGGCATGATAAGCAAGTGGTAGGCATCGTAGCATAGGCATAGCAAAAGAGCGAGCATCTAGCAAAGCAAAGATAGTAGTGATTTCGAGGGTATGACCATCTTGCCTGCAAAGTTGTCAGAGTTGACTGGATCCTCGAAAGCAAACTCAACGGGCTCCTCGTTAGCGAACTCGTCTCCCGGCTCTACCCAAACAAGACAAACAAGCAAACGGAACACAATCAACCACGTGCAAAGCTCAAACAATATGATGCAAAGATGGTATGCTATACGGGATGCGATGCGGGATGCATATACAAGATTTGGCAAGGTATGAATGAACCTGGCCTCAACTTGGAAATCCAAGTGTGCCACTGGAAAGATGAGATGAAATCGCTTGAAAACAATATAAAGAACGCCGGAATCGAAGTTACGGTTTGGAAATGGCAAGCGATTCAAATATGACCACGTTCTGCGATTTACAGCAAGTAGTCATCTAAATGCAACAAGATGGACATGCTACAGCACCCAAACATGGCATAAAAATACATGGTAGGGATCCATTCAAGAAGCTTAACAAAAGTCTAGCACTGAGCTACGGCCAATTCATCCATTAACAGGTTCAAACAAGCATGGCAAAAATGCATTTGGTAAACAGATTTCAGACTTAGTGAAATTAACACTTGTCTGGAATTTCAGATCAGATAGCACTCTTTGGAGCATGAAAACAATATGCTATAGGACCTGAACATGGCAAAGTAAAGCATGGCATGGAGCTACTCAAAGAGCTTAACAAAAGTCCCTTAGTGACCTTGAGCCAAAAGGGATCAGGAAATACAATTGCAAGCATGTGAACATGGCAAAAACATAATCAGATCACAGACTTAGTGAAAACTGGAGCATGCTGAAACAGATATCAAGTAGGCATGTTTACGAGCTCGATGCACTCACTACAGAGCAAGTCATGACAATCTAAGCATACACCCATCAAGAATACACAAAATACAAGCTAGACATGGCAAGAACAATACCATAGCATGCACGGATCAACTACAACATCCTCGGCAAAATTGCTAAAAAGTAGACAATCTGCCCAGATTCACGAAATGACAAAAGTAGAGCTCGATTGACTCAAGCTAGGGTGCTCCATAATTGCAAACAAAGACATGGATGGATAGAGCACTACAAGATTAACAAAACATCCTTACTGATCATCCTTAAAAGAGGCACGGATCACTAGGAAACAACATGAACATATGGCCATATGAGATAACCAGCTCAAGGACTTAGTGGGAATGCTAAGTCCCTGAAATCAGCATTAACAAATGCCTCACTTTGCAAGCTTGTACTAGTCACCACACATATCACAAAAATACATGGGTTGCACCTCTGGAAAGATGGCAAAACCCTTAACAAAACATATGTAGAGCTCAGGGGCATATCATGCACACAATAATCATGGCAAAAATGACAAATAACTAATTGGAGCAGCAGATCTGACAAATATCTCAAATAGCACTCTTCTAACAGCATTTCGGGCATCAAGATGAACTCAAATGAAAATGATGCAATGAGATGAAATGATGTACTCTTTGAGACGAACATTTTGATATGCTATATGCCCAAAACGGAGCTACGGATGCAAAGATACAACATGATGAACAGGGCAAAATGAACTAGGGTTTCGGGAGAAAGTCAACCCAAACGTCCAGATCCAGATCTGGTGCACGGGAACTGAGGTCGCCGGAACAGTACGCCGGAGGTCGCCAGAGATGGCCGGAGGAGTCGGGGCGGCCGGCTTAGGGTGCGGATGTGGAGGAGGAAGCCGGAGGCGGCGCGGTGGCGGCGTCCGCGGCGGAAGCGGCGTGGCGGGGCAGCCGGAACGAGGAGGCGGCGCCTGGCGGCGATGGCGACCACGGCGGAGCGGTGAGGCGGAGTTGGCCGGCGGCGGCCAGGTCGGGGAAGAGGCGCGCGGGCGGGCGGCGCGCGGGAGCCGGGCCGGGAGGGCCTCCCGCGGGCTCGCCGGGCCGGTGGCGCGGGGCGGCGGCGCCTGCCACGTGGCCTGACGGGAGAGGGCGAGGGGACGGCGGCGGACGTGTCCGGCCGGGGACGGACGTGTCCGGCCGGCGCGAGGTGTTATTTTTTTAGGGTTTCGAAGAGGGGATCCGAGATTTGGAATGGGGGAGGTATATATAGGCATAGAGGGAGCTAGGAGTGTCCAAATGAGGTGCGGTTTTCGGCCACGCGATCGTGATCGAACGCTCTAGATGATGGAGAGGGTTTTGGTGTGTTTTGGGGCAAAATAGAGGGGTGTTGGGCTGCAACACACACGAGGCCTTTTCGGTCCCTCGGTTAACCGTTGGAGCATCAAACGAAGTCCAAATGGTATGAAACTTGACAGGCGGTCTACCGGTAGTAAACCAAGGCCGCTTGGCAAGTCTCGGTCCAATCCGGAAATGTTTAATCCCCACACATGAAAGAAAGGTAGAAATGACCATCGGAGGAGAACGAAGCGCCGGAATGCAAAACGGACAACGGGGAAAATGCTCGAATGCATGAGACGAACACGTATGCAAATGCAATACACATGATGACATGATATGAGATGCATGACAATGATAACAACACATGGAGACAAAAACCCGAACCTGAGAAAATAAAATAACTTAAGGCCGGGAACGACAAGAGTTGGAGTACATATTGGGTAAATCACATCCGGGGTGTTACAATTATCCCTAGTAAGTTCTGAAGCCTTCTAGTACATTTATTTTTATCAAGCGGTTAATTGCATATTTATAACTTATTTACGATGCAAAATTAAAGACAGTATGATTTATCAGATAGTTCACTATATATTTATACTCAACCAGAGGAATCGAAGGCAAGATTAGTTGCTTGGCCCAGGCCCACGAAGAAGAGGAAGAGCTCCCATCCGAGGTGGGTGAAAATCAACCTAGATAGTAGCGGAAACAATCCCAAGTGAAGACGGCCATATCTATGTGAGTTATGTCTCTAAGAAGGTATATATTGAATTTCAAACAATCAAAGCGGAAACAATTGTGTGGCGTCAATGAAAGGTCTTGAGTTAAAGCTATTGATGAACTTGTTAATGATTCCACACGCCATAAATTGTCAAAAAAACATTATATGACATTTTTTATAAAAAAATCATAACGGTTCATAAAACCAAACTTAAGCATAGAAGCATACATAGATTCATATACGGAGAAAAGTACATACTTATCACCAAGATTCATACATAACTATTTAATAAAAAAGGAAAAATAATAGTTCATTACCACAAGTCCAAAAGATGCACTCCTAATCCTTATTGCTTGTTCTGGATGCAGGTCAGGATAGAGAATTCTCATCCATCTACTCCTTGTTGTTGGTTGTGGATGCAGATTGGCCCTTATCCTCGCCCAATAAATGATCTCATCAAGAGCATGGCTTATTCCATTGGGAACACCTCCTGAAACTCTTGCATGTTCCAGGCTTCCAAGATCATGTCAGACAATTAGTGGTGGTACTCCAACAAGTATCCAGTGGCGTCGATGCCTTCTCAGCTCGCCTTTGAGCCCTATTCGCCTAAGCTCTCTACGACCGCACCCTGGCAGCCCTCATGTCCACAACCTCCTCCTCTTCGTTTGTCACCTCTCATAGGTTAGGATCCATCTTCCTAGAGTGCTTGCTCACTAGGGTTCTAGGCTGTTGGTTGAAGGCTGAGGGGGGAGTAATAGGGTTGTGGTTGTGGTAAGGCTGAGAGAGGTGGATTTTATTGACACCAGGGCAGGCTAGGTCCTGTGTAAAAATGCCAAGGTCCAAGCCCATTTTGGCAACTTAGCTCCATGGACAAAGCATCAACTTTATAACCATAAAAAATCATGTCAATACTAACCAAACTATTAAGCTAAATAAAAATATGATCATACATGACAACACAACATCATTGCTTAACATGAGCAGTTCATCATTGCATTGCTTAGCATAAGTAGCTCCCCACTGCATTACTTAACATAACCAGGGTGTTCTTAACTTAACTAACATCAATACACTTACCAGCATAGCTTAACTTAGCATTTCACCCATCACATCACCAAAATACACACCTACCACCATCAACTTTCAAGGCATGTTTGTTTATGCAGAATTGCCTTCATCTTCATTCCTTCAGTATTGCCTTGATCTGCTCCAACTTCTCCTTGCTCCCATGCCCAGCCTTCAATAGGTCAACAACTACATTCTCAAGCTCCTTCTCTTCTGCAAGGAGATCCCTGTGTTGGGTAACGTAGCATATAATTTCAAAAATTTCCTACGCTCACGCAAGATCTATCTAGGAGATGCATAGCAACAAGAGGGGGAGAGTGTGTCCACATACCCTCCTAGACCGAAAGCGGAAGCGTTTGACAACGCGGTTGATGTAGTCACTTCTTCTTGTTCCGACCGATCAAGCACCCAACGTACGACACCTCCAAGTTCTGCACACGTTCAGCTCGATGACGTCCCTCGAACTCTTGATCCAACAAAGTGTCGAGGTAGAATTCCGTCAGCACGACGGCGTGGTGATGGTGATGGTGAAGTGATGCGTGCAGGGCTTCGCCTAAGCACTACGAAGATATGACCGGAGACGTAAACTGTGGAGGGGGGCGCCGCACACGGCTAACAATGTTTCGTGTGTGTTCTAGCGGTGCCCCCCACATATATATATAGGTTGGAGGGGAGGAGACGCAGCCAAGGGGGCACCCCAAGTAGGAGGAATCCTACTTGGGGTCCTCCCATTTCGGCCTCCCCCTTTCCTATTCCTATTCGGAGTAGGAAGGGAAGAGGGGGAAGGGGGAATCCTATTCCCTTTGTCCTTTCCTTCTTCCCCTTTCTTTATCCAATTTGGCCAGCCCATATGGGAGGTGCACCAGCCCCTTTGTGGCTGGTGTGTTTCCCCTATTGGCCCATTAGGCCCATATAGCTTGCCGGGGGTCGCCCGGAACCCCTTCCGATGACCCGATACGTACCCGGTACCCCCAGAACACTTCAGGTGTCCGAATACTATCATCCTATATATCATTCTTTACCTCTTGACCATTTTGAGACTCCTTGTCATGTATGTGATCTCATCCGGGACTCCGAACAACATTCGGTCACCAAATCACATAACTCATATAATACAAAATCGTCATCGAACGTTAAGCGTGCGGACCCTACGGGTTCGAGAACTATGTCGACATGACCGAGACACCTCTCCGGTCAATAACCAATAGCGGAACCTGGATGCTCATATTGGCTCCTACATATTCTACGAAGATCTTTATTGGTTGAATCGTCATGACAACATACGTTATTCCCTTTGTCATCGGTATGTTACTTGCCTAAGATTCGATCGTTGGTATCTTCATACCTAGTTCAATCTCGTTACCGGCAAGTCTCTTTACTCGTTTCGTAATGCATCATCCCGCAACTAACTCATTAGTCACATTGCTTGCAAGGCTTATTATGATGTGCATTACCGAGAAGGCCTAGAGATACCTCTTCGATACTCGGACTGACAAATCCTAATCTCGATCTATGCCAACCCAACAAACATCTTCGGAGATACCTTTAGAGCATCTATATAATCACCCAGTTACGTTGTGATGTTTGATAGCACATAAGGTATTCCTCCGGTATCCGGGATTTGCATAATCTCATAGTCAATGGAATATGTATATGACATGAAGAAAGCAATAGCAATAAAACTTAACGATCATTATGCTAAGCTAACGGATGGGTCTTGTCCATCACATCATTCTCCTAATGATGCAATCTCATTCATCAAATGACAACACATGTCTATGGTTAGGAAACTTAACCATCTTTGATTAACGAGCTAGTCTAGTAGAGGCTTACTAGGGACATGATGTTTTGTCTATGTATCCACACATGTATCAAGTTTCTGATTATTACAATTCTAGCATGAATAATAAACATTTATCATGATATAAGGAAATATAAAATAACAACTTTATTATTGCCTCTAGGGCATATTTCCTTCGGTCTCCCAGTTGCACTAGAGTCAATAATCTAGTTCACATCGCCATGTGATTTAGCACCAATAGTTCACATCACCATTTGATTAACACCCATAGTTCACATCGCCATGTGACCAACACCCAAAGGGTTTACTAGAGTCAATAATCTAGTTCACATCATGAGAAGTCTCCAACGTATCTATAATTTTTGATTGTTCCATGTTGTTATATTATCAATCTTGGATGTTTTATAACCATTTTATAGTCATTTTATATCATTTTTGGTACTAACCTATTGACATAGTGCCAAGTGCGAGTTGCTGTTTTCTGCATGTTTTTTACATCGCAGGAAATCAATACCAAACGGAGTTCAAATGCAACAAAACTTCGCGGAGATTTTTTATGGACCATAAGACACCCAGTGGGCCAAGACAGCGCCCGGGGGTGCTCCGAGGGGAGCACAATCCACCAGGGTGCGCCAGGAAGCCCAGGCGCCCCTGGTGGGTTGTGCCCACCTCGGGTGCCCCCGGACCGCCTCTTTACTTTATAAATACCCCAATATTCCAGAAACCCTAGGGGAGTCGATGAAAATCAATTCCTGCCGCCGTAGAGTACAGAACCACCAGATTCAATCTAAGACACCATCACGGAGGGGTTCACCACTTCCATTGGTGCATCTCCGATGATGTGTGAGTAGTTCTTTGTAGACCTTTGGGTCCGTAGTTAGTAGCTAGATGGCTTCCTCTCTCTCGTTTGATTCTCAATACAATGGTCTCTTTGGAGATCCATATGATGTAACTCTTTTTGCGGTGTGTTTGTTGGGATTGGATGACCTTTGAGTTTATGATCAGATCTATCTTTTTATATCCATGAAAGTTATTTGAGTTTCTTTGATCTCTTATATGCATGATTGCTTATAGCCTCGTATTTCTTCTCCAATATTTGGGTTTTGTTTGGCCAACTTGATCTATTTATCTTGCAATGGGAAGAGGTGCTTTGTAGTGGGTTCGATCTTACGATGCTTGATCCCAATTACAGAAGGGGAACCGACACGTATGTATCATCGCTACTAAGGATAAAACGATGGGGTCTATCTCTACATAGATAGATCTTGTCTACATCATGTCATCGTTCTTATTGCATTACTCTGTTTCCCCATGAACTTAATACACTAGATGCATGCTGGATAGCGGTCGATGTGTGGAGTAATAGTAGTAGATGCAGGTAGGAGTCGGTCTACTATGTAATGATCATTGCCTGGATATCATCATGATTATTTGAAGTTCTATCAATTGCCCAACAGTAATTTGTTTACCCACCGTTTGATATTTTTCTTGAGAGAAGCCACCGATAACCCACAAGTATAGGGGATCGCAACAGTTTTCGAGGGTAGAGTATTCAACCCAAATTTATAGATTCGACACAAGGGGAGCCAAAGAATATTTGAAGGTATTAGCAGCTGAGTTGTCAATTCAACCACACCTGGAGATTAATTATCTGCAGCAAAAGTAGTTTGATAGTTTTGATATTAGTGACAGCAGCAATAGTAACAGTGATAGTAGTAATTTGTAGCAAGTGTAACAGTGATGGTAATAGTAACGCAGCAAGATCAATAAGGATAAATTTGTAGGCATTGGACCGGTGACTTGTTGGATGATATTCATCATGTGACACTTATAACCTAGGGCGATACGGCATTAGCTCCAATTCATCGATATAATGTAGGCATGTATTCCGTAAATAGTCATACGTGCTTTATTAAAAGAACTTGCATGCATGACATCTTTTGTCCTACCCTCCCGTGGCAGCGGGGTCCATATTGGAAACTAAGGGATATTAAGGCCTCCTTTTAATAGAGAACCGGAATAATGGATTAACACATAGTGAATACATGAACTCCTCAAACTACGGTCATCACCGAGAGTGGGCCCGGTTGTTGTCACTTCGGGGTTGTCGGATCATAACACGTAGTAGGTGACTATAACTTGCAAGATCAGATCTAAAACATGGATATAATGATGAATTCATAAACGGTTCAGATCTGAGTTCATGGCACCTGGGCCCAAAGTGACAAGCATTAAGCATGGCAAAGTCATAGCAACATCAATCTAGGAACATAGTGGATACTAGGGATCAAGCCCTAACAAAACTAACTCGATTACATGATGAATCTCATCCAACTCCTCACCGACCAGCGAGCCTACAAAGGAATTACTCACTCCCGGTGGGGAGCATCATGGAATTGGCAATTGAGAAGGGTTGGTGATGATGAAGAACGAAGATCCCCCTCTCCGGAGCACCAAACGGACTCCAGATCTGCCCTCCCGAGGAAGAACAGGGCTTGGCGGCGGCTCCGTCTTATGGATCGCGATAATTCTTTCTCCCTATTTTTTTGGAATAATGTGATTTTATAGTATCAGGGGGGTCATCAGCGGGGCCACCAGGTGGGTACAACCCACCTGGGCGCGCCAGGAGAGGGGAGCGCGCCCTGGTGGGTTGTGTCCACCCAGGGGCCCCTCTCTGGTGGGTCTTGGCTCCAAAAAATCTTATTATTGATATAAAAAATCCTCGCAAAGTTTCATTCCATTCCGAGAACTTTCATTTCTGCACAAAAACAACACCATGGTAGTTCTACTGAAAACAACGTCAGTCCGGGGTTAGTTTCATCCAAATCATGCAAATTAGAGTCCAAAACAAGAGGAAAAGCGTGAGAAAAAATAGATACGTTAGAGACGTATCGACTCCCCTAAGCTTAAACCTTTGCTTGTCCTCAAGCAATTCAGTTGATAAACTAAAAGTGAGAAAGAAAAACGTTTACGAACTCTTTTGCTCTTGTTTGCATAAATAAGCTTAAAAAGCACCCAGGTTTTCAGCCAACATTATAACTAACCATGTCAACAATAACTCTTAAAGATTATAATGACTCATATCAATGACATAATCATCTAGCAAGCAATAATAAGATATCTCAAACAGCAACATGTTGTCAAAACAACCATGATATAATATGACAATAATGGTATCTCGCTAGCCCTTTCTGAGACCGCAAAACATAAATGCAGAGCACCTCCAAAGTTCAAGCAGCGGCTAAACATTGTAATTCATGGTAGAAAAGATCCAGTCATGATGCACCCAACATTAGCTATACGCAATGCATAAATCGTAACAGCTGTGCTCTACTCAGTTTCTGGCGCATGTTTTTAGAAGGTGATGACACAACATAAAAGTAAATAGAAGGTCCCTTCGCAGATGGAAGCAGTGATTTGCAGAGGTGCCAGAGCACATTTTTTTAAAACAGAGATAAATGATAATTTTGAGACATGCTCCCTTCTCATTCACTTCACGACTATCAGTTATCAACATCTTCCATGCTAAGCACGCTAGTGGCGGTTCCCAAGCGGAAAGTAAAGGTTTTGACTCCATTGGGAGTTTTTGTTTGCTTATTCAATAGATGAACTCCTTTTCATGTTTGCAGTTTGGGACTGGGCATCCCTATTACTACCCATTTCCTCGTGCGATGGCGAGTGAATAAACACTCGACCTGAGGATAACCCGCTTAGTACGGAAGATATCGAACATCTCCTATTGTTCCATGAACGATCTAGGCACACAAAACGGATAATTTTTAGAAGTTTTTAGAGGTGGCACATGCAAATTTACTTAGGACGGCAGGGTAATACCGTATATAGGTAGGTATGGTGGACTCATCTGGAACAACTTTGGGTTCAAGGTTTTTGATGTACAAGCAGAATTCCCACTTGGTACAGGCGAAGGCTAGCAATTAAGATTGGGAAGCGGCCAGCTAGAGAGCAACAACGATCATGACCAGGCATTATGCACAAGTAACATTGGACATTAGCATGAGTAGGATATGAACACCATGAACATAAACATTATAGAGGCTATGTTGGTTTTGATTCAACTACATGCATGAACATGTACCAAGTCAAGCCACTCGAACATTCATAGGAGGATACTATATCATCATACTACGTCACAATCATTTTAACGCTATGTTGATATCCAAGATAAATCATTGTCAACTCCCAGCTACTTATGCATGGCATGAGAAACTATAATCTCTAATTGTCATGGCAAACATGTTTAATCATAATGGTCTGAAGCTTGGATACTAGGTTAAACATATTTACACAAACTGAACAAGTCAAGTTCATACCAGTTTCTCTCTGCCATGGCCAGCTCATCGAATATCGTCATTATTGCCTTTCACTTGCATGACCGAATGATATGAAAAAATAATAATACAAGAGTGTCGTGGACTAAGCTGGAAACTGCAACATTTTATTCAACAGGAGAAGACAAGGTAAAATGGGCTCTTTATTAGTTCAACAGTTATTCATATGAGAGCCACTCAAGATTTTCATTATGGTCTTCTCCTTGGTAAGATTCAAATAAATAAGAAAATAAATTCAGAGAAACACACTAAAATATTTTTGGAGTTTTTGGTTTTCTTCAACAAGCAAAATAAAAATCAAAAATGAGAAAAACTATTTACACAGGAAATTCAGAAAACAGACAAAACATGGCATTTTATTTTATTTAACTAATAAGAATAGAGAATAAAAGGTAGGGACAGAAGGTAGTGCTTACTAAATTCATCAACTTCATACCATTCAAAAATGATCCATTAATAACATTGATCAGGTCTTATTAACAACCACTTTCGATTAGCATGAAACCAAAGAACTTTCGTAAATCACTAAGTTACCTCAATGGGGATATGCATTTCCCCAACAATAAGCATTTCATATTTCTTTTTGATAGCAGGTAGAGGTATTTGAAAACTTCCAATAGTGATTGTCGAAGATTTTTTAATAACATTAATACCATTCACTTGGAATTGTTTCTTCGAAAAGTGCACCGTATGCTTATTACCATTGATATGAAAAGTGACCTTGCTTTTATTGCAATTGATAACAGCCCCTGCAGTGTTCAAGAAGGGTCTACCAAGGATAATCGACATGTTGTCGTCCTCGGGCATCTCAAGTATAACAAAGTCAGCCAAAATAGTAACATTAGCAACAACAATGGGCACATCCTCACAGATACCAATAGGTATGGCAGTTGACTTATCAGCCATTTGCAAAGATATTTCAGTAGGTGTGAGTTTATTCAAGTCGAGTCTTTTATATAAAGATAAAGGCATAACACTAACACCAGCTCCTAAATCACACAAAGCAGTTTTCACATAATTCTTTTTGATAGAGCAAGGTATAGTTGCTATTCCCGGATCTTCAAGTTTTTTAGGTACTCCATCTTTGAAAGTATAATTAGCAAGCATAATGGAGATTTTAGCTTCTGGTATTTTTCTCTTATTTGTGATGATGTCTTTCATGTATTTTGCATAAGGAGGCATTTTCAAGATATCAGTCAAGCGAGTACGCAAAAAGACTGGCCTCAGCATTTCAGCAAAGCGTTCAAATTCTTCATCATCTTTCGTTTTAGTTGTCTTGTGTGGAAAAGGAATAGGTTTTTGAACCCACGGTTCTCTTTCTTTACCGTGTTTCCTAGCCACAAAGTCTCTTTTATCATACCTTTTATTTTTAGGTTGTGGGTTATCAAGATCAATAGGTGGTTCTATCTCAACATCATTATCTGGTTCTTTATCGTTGTTTGGTTGAGAGTCTTCATGAACCTCATCATTATCTTTTTCATTATCAGTAGGTGAGTGTTCATTACTAGATTGAGTTTTAGCATCAGAGATAGAAGTTTCAATTTCATTATCAGGAGGTTTCTCTATTTCAGGTTCACTAGAAGTGTGCAAAGTCCTATCATTTTTCCTTTTGTTTTTAGAAGGACTAGGTGCACTAGTGTTAGCTCTTTGTGAATCTTGTTCTATTATTTTTGGGTGTCCCTCGGGATAGAATGGTTCCTGAGTCATTTTACCTCCTCTAGTTGCAACTCTAACAGCAAAGACATGCATATTATGATTCATTTCATCAAGTAATTCTCTTTGTGATTTAGCAACTTGTTCTAAGTGAGTTTAAACCATAGAAGCATGTTTTCCAACACCTCTAACATCATTTGATATTCTAAATAACAAGTCACTCAAGCGAGCAATCATATCAGAGTTATATTTCAATTGTTTCATAACATTTGCATTGAAGTGATCTTGTTTTCTAATGTAGTTTTCAAACTCATAAAGGCATTGACTAGGATGCATATTGTGAGGATTATCATTTGCATTGAACTTCATAAGAGAATTTACCTCTACCACCTTAGGAAGTGGTGGTGTATTAAGCCCATGTATTTCTTCAATAGGAGGTAAAATTTTAATATCCTCAGCTTTAATACCTTTTTCCTTCATAGATTTCTTTGCCTCTTGCATATCTTCGGGACTGAGATATAATATGCCCCTCTTCTTCGGAGTGGGTTTAGCCGGTGGTTCAGGAATAGTCCAATCATCATAATTTTTCAATATGTTATTCAATAATTCTTCAGCTTGTCCAACAGTTCGTTCCCTGAAAACACAACCAGCACAACTATCTAGGAAATCCCTAGAAGCATTAGTTAGTCCATTATAGAAAATATCAAGTATTTCATTTTTCTTAAGAGGATGATCAGGCAAAGCATTAAGTAATTGGCAAAGCCTCCCCCAAGCTTGTGGGAGACTCTCTTCTTTAGTTTGCACAAAGTTAAATATTTCCTGTAAGGCAGCTTGTTTCATATGAGCAGGAAAATATTTTTCAGAGAAGTAATAGATCATATCCTGGGAACTACGCACACAACCAGGAGCAAGAGTATTGTACCAAGCTTTAGCATCACCCTTTAATGAGAAAGGAAATAATTTGAGAATAAAGTAATAGCGAGTTTTCTCATCATGAGTAAAAAGGGTGGCTATATCATTCAACTTAGTAAGATGTGCCACAATAGTTTCAGTTTCATAACCATGGAAAGGATCAGAGTCAACCAAAGTAATTAACTCTGGGTCAACAGAGAATTCATAATCCTTATCAACAATACAGATAGGTGAAGTAGCAAACTTAGGATCACATTTAATTCTAGCATTCAAAGATTTTTCTTTGTACTTGCATAATAATTTTTCTAGATCATCTCTATCATTGCAAGCAAGAATATCTCTAGTTGCTTATTCACTCATAACATAACCTTCCGGTACCTTAGGCAATTCATATATAGGAAGGCTAGTTCTAGCAGGTGTTTCAGGAGATTCAGTTTCAAGCTCATCATCAGATTCAACAACATCATGTTGTATAACTCTAGCAATTTGTTTATCAAGAAAATCACCAAGTGGCACATCATCATTATCAAGCAAGGTACTAGCATCATCATAAGCATCATTCATAGTAGAAGTAGAATCATCAATAACTTGCGACATATCAGGATTGATAGCATGTGGTGGTGTTGCAAGTTTACTCATAACAGAAGGTGAATCTAAAGCAGAACTGGATGGCAGTTTCTTATCTCCCCTCGTACTTGAGGGAAATATATTAGACTTAGGATCCTTCAGATTCTTCATAGTGATAATATGATAATAATCCCAATTGACTCAACAAATATAGCTATGCTCCCTGTCAACGGCGCCATAAAAAGGTCTTGATAGCCCACAAGTATAGGGGATCGCAACAGTTTTCGAGGGTAGAGTATTCAACCCAAATTTATAGATTCGACACAAGGGAGCCAAAGAATATTTGAAGGTATTAGCAGTTGAGTTGTCAATTCAACCACACCTGAAGATTAATTATCTGTAGCAAAGTGATCAGTAGCAAAGTAGTTTGATAGTTTTGATAGTAGTGACAAAAACAATAGTAATAGTAACAGTGATAGCAGTAATTTATAGCAAGTGTAACAGTGATGATAGCAATAGTAATGCGGCAATATCAATAAGGATAAATTCGTAGGCATTGGATCGGTGACTTGTTGGATGATATTCATCATGTGACAGTTATAACCTAGGGCGATACGACACTAGCTCCAGTTCATCGATATAATGTAGGCATGTATTTCGTAAATAGTCATACGTGCTTTATTAAAAGAACTTGCATGACATCTTTTGTCCTACCCTCCCGTGGCAGCGAGGTCTATATTGGAAACTAAGGGATATTAAGGCCTCCTTTTAATAGAGAACCAGAACAAAGCATTAACACATAGTGAATACATGAACTCCTCAAACTACGGTCATCACCGAGAGTGGGCCCGGTTGTTGTCACTCCAGGGTTGTCAGATCATAACACGTAGTAGGTGACTATAACTTGCAAGATCGGATCTAAAACATGGATATAATAATGAATTCATAAATGGTTCAGATCTGAGTTCATAGCACCTGGGCCCAAAGTGACAAGCATTAAGCATGGCAAAGTCATAGCAACATCAATCTAGGAACATAGTGGATACTATGGATCAAGCTCTAACAAAACTAACTCGATTACATGATGAATCTCATCCAACTCCTCACCGACTAGCGAGCCTATGAAGGAATTACTCACTCCCGGTGGGGAGCATCATGGAATTGGCGATGGAGAAGGGTTGGTGATGACGAAGAACGAAGACCCCCCTCTCCGGAGCCCCAAACGGACTCTAGATCTGCCATTCCGAGGAAGAACATGGCTTGGCGGTGGCTCCATCTTGTGGATCACGATAATTCTTTCTCCCTATTTTTTTGGAATAATGTGATTTTATAGTATCAGGGGGGTCATCAGCGGGGCCACCAGGTGGGTACAACCCACCTGGGCGCGCCAGGAGAGGGGAGCGCTCCCTGGTGGGTTGTGCCCACCCAGGGGCCCCTCTTTGGTGGGTCTTGGCTCCAAAAATTCTTATTATTGACATAAAAAATCCTCGCAAAGTTTCGTTCCATTTCGAGAACTTTCATTTCTGCACAAAAACAACACCATGGTAGTTCTGCTGAAAACAACATCAGTCCGGGGTTAGTTCCATCCAAATCATGCCAATCAGAGTCCAAAACAAGAGGTAAAGTGTGAGAAAAAGTAGATACGTTGGAGATGTATCAACCACTAGTGAAACCTACGGCCCCGGGGTCTCTTTCTCATATTATTTGCCTTTGCGATCTACTTTTTCTTTGCTTTTATTTTTAGATCTATTAAACCAAAAATATAAAAATACCTTGCTGCATTTTATTCTTATTTATTTTATTTGGCGTTCGATCTATCAATCTACTACAATTTTATCCACGTGCGTTTGCCTATCTTGGGGCGCCGCTACCCGAAAGGGAATTACAACCCCTTTTACACCTCGGATTGTGAGTATTTGTTATTTGTGTGCAAGGGCTATTTACGTTGTGCTGCTTGGTTCTCCTACTGGTTCGATAACCTTGGTCTCATCACTGAGGGAAATACCTACCGCCGTTGTGCTACATCATCCCTTCCTCTTTGAGGAAATACCGACGTAGCTTCAAGCTACATTAAAAGGAATTTCTGGTGCCATTACCGGGGAGGATCTTCAACATATACCTAGTTCCTAATCACAAATCTCATCTCATCGCAATTTACATTATTTGCCATTTGCCTCTTGTTTTCCTCTCCCACACTTCACAAAAATTTGCCGTTTTTATTCGCCCCTTTTTCGTTCGCCGTTTTCTTGTCGGATTTGCTTTTGAGTGCAATCTCGTCATGGATAGTTCTTCCTCTATTGCGTGCACTCCCGAGAACGAAGTTCTAAACTTTAAACAAAGGGGAGGAGAAAATTTAAAAGATGCTTGGTATAGAATTTGCAATGCTCATAATAGATCTATTCGAAAGCAATCTACCGTTCTTCTTCTTCTCCGTTGTTTTTATGTGGGCATCACCACATGTTACAGATTCGTCCTTGATGCGATTACCGATGGAAATTTCTTGATGTGTCCCTCTCTTGATGCTTTTAATGCCATGGTAAATTTAGTAGGATCACGACCCCTTATGATTAATGAAACAACTCCGACTCTTGAGCATGTCATGGAAATATTAGATGCTATTGAAAAGAAAATGCTTACTGAAGAGCATATTGAAAATTTGGATAAAAAGATGCATAATTTTGCTACTAAAATTGGGTCAAAAGCGGGGGAAGTTTTTAAGTTGTTAAAATAAAAGGGAACCATTCATGAAAGAATTGAAGAAAGCCTGTCTCGGATTGATAAACTAGAAGAAATCTTTAGTAATTTGAGTACGGCTTTTGCTTCCGCTAAAACTATTGAAAAAACTCCCATAAAATTTGGCAAGACTACCCAAGTTACTAAGAGCAAGGGTGCACCTTCTAGTAAAGAGGATCTTAAGATGATTAGTATCCACCCAGATTTTGTTGAAGTTATAAGAGATCCCTTTGGCAAGAATGAATTCTTTAAATTTGTTCCTAGGAGTATTGTCATTGAAAACCTCTATGATAAATCTCTAAGGAATTCTAAGTGTTTGATAGAATAGTTGAACAAAGATGACAAAACTTAGATCCTTGCTTTATGCCTAGCTAAGGGCGTAAAACTATAGCGCTTCTTGGGAGGCAACCCAATGAATAAAATTTAGTTTTGCCTTTTGCTTTATGTTCTTGAGTGTTTGCACAATTATGCTACTGTTATGATTGTGTTTTTGTGTTTTAATTAGTGTTTGTGCCAAGTAAAGCCTTTAGGATCTTCTTGGGTGATAGTTGTTTGATCTTGCTGAAAACAGAAACTTTTGTGCTCACAAAAACAATTCTCATTTTTTACCAGAGCATGATAAAATACCAATTCTTTTTGAAGAAGATTAATATACAAATTTCTCAGGCCGTCCTAATTTTTCAGAATTTTTGGAGTTTGAGAAGTATTCAAAATATCCAGATTTCTACAGACTGTTCTATTTTGACGGATTCTGTTTTCTTTGCGTTGTGTGCTTGTTTTGATGGCTCTATGGTTTTATTTGATGAGTTTTTTCCATACAAAAGTTGGAATAAAGTAGATATAATTCAAGAACAAAATATGAATTGGTTTGCTATAGTACTTATAGTAGTGATTTGCTTTCTTATACTAACAGATCTCATGAAGGTTTTGTTGAGTTTTGTGTGATTGAAGTTTTCGTGTTTTGGGTTATCTTATGAGGGATGAAGGAATAAGGAGTAAGAAGAGCCTAAGCTTGGGGATCCCCGGCATCCCGAGCTATTATCCAAAAGAGAGCAAGCAACTAAGCTTGGGGATGCCCCGAGTGGCATCCCCTCTTTCTTCTAACGACCACTCGAAGCTATATTTTTATTCGTCACATACTATGTGTTTTGCTTGGAGCATCTTGCATGATAAGAGTCTTTGCTTGTTTTATTTTGTGTTTTAAGTCTTGATTCCTTGCTGGACACACCTATTTGAGAGAGCCAAAATTATGTCATGACTCGTTAGAATTGCTCTCTATGCTTCACTTAAATTTTTATGAGCTATGGACTTGCTCTAGTGCTTCACTTATATCTTTTTGAGCACGGTGTGCTTTAGTATTTTTGAAGAAATGCTCTCGTGCTTCACTTAGATTTATTTGAGAGTTAGTAAAAATTTCAAGAAATTCTCTCTTTCTTCACTTAAATTAATTTGAGAGAAAGAAATATTATGCTCATGATCTTCACTTATATTGTTTGAGCTTATCAAAAGCAACATATGAAAGTTAGTTACCAAGTGATAGATATCCAAGAAGGATATAATAAAAACTTTCATGAAGATCATTGGACAAAATAAACTTGATTCTTAGTAATAGTTTTGAGATATGATGATGTGATATGTGAGTTATGTTGATGAGTAATTATGCTTTAGTAAGAATATTGGTGTTAAGGTTTGTGATTCCCTATGCAAGCACGAAAGTCAATAATTATGCAATGAAATTGTATCCTACTTGTGGTGCATTATTTGGTGTTAATTATGCTTAATGCTCGCTTATGAGATTATTCTTTTCTTGGTTGGTCGCTTCTCAATCTTTTGCTAGCCTTCATTTTGCACTAAGTATGATCACTACTTGTGCATCCAAACACATTTAAACCAGTTTTTCCATATGAGTCCACTATACCTACCTATATACGGTATTATTTTGCCATTCTAAGAAAATTTGTATGTGCCATCTCTAATATTCAAAATAAATTTCTCTTTTGTGTGCTCGTACCGCTAATAAGGCGGTGAGGGGTGGCTAATATTTTCCATGCTAGATGTGTTATTCTCACGATGAGTGTTTATTCACTTGTCATTGCACAAGAGTAAGGCAAAGGTATTAGGGATGCCCAGTCCCGAAATAAAAAATGAATTTACTTTATGTTGTCAAATAATAAATTCCTTGGTAAGTGTTGGTATGGAGGGCAACCGTGGATACGGCTAGCCATGGAAAGTAAAAGTATGGTTGAAAAAGGAATAAACTTTAATTTCTGTTTGGGAACCGCCTATGATATATCTAGCATGGAAAGTGTTGGGAACTCTAAGTCATTTTCGTTGGTGGGAAAAGTATGCCTCTCAAAATGTTTTTCTCTCTAAATTTTCTCTTTGAGCTCTGGCACCTCTACAAATCCCTACTTCCCTCCGCAAAGGGCCTTTCTTTTACTTTATGCAATTTTTATTTTGAATTCGAGTCTCCATTTTCTCTTATAAAGCACCAACTAGGAGGCACTATGATCGTATTGTTGGGGAACGTAGTAATTTCAAAATTTTCCTACACACACGCAAGATCATGGTGATGCATAGCAACGAGAGGGGAGAGTGTTGTCCACGTACCCTCGTAGGCCGTTAAGCGTAAGCGTTATGACAACGCGGTTGATGTAGTCGTATGTCTTCATGATCGACCGATCCTCAGTACCGAACGTAGGACACCTCCGCGTTCAGCACACGTTCAACACACGTTCAACTCGGTGACGTCCCGCGAACTCACGATCCAGTAGAGCTCGAGGGAGAGTTTCGTCAGCACGATGGCGTGGTGACGATGTTGATGAAGCTACCAACGCAGGGCTTCGCCTAAGCACCGCTACGATATGACCGAGGTGGATTATGGTGGAGGGGGCACCACACACGGCTGGGAGAGATCAATGATCAACTTGTGTGTCCTAGGGTGCCCCCTGCCCCCGTATATAAAGGAGCAAGGGGGGAGGCCGGCCGTCCCTGTAGGGCGTGCCAGGAGGAGGAGTCCTCCTAGTAGGAGTAGGACTCCCCTCTTTCCTACTCCTACTAGGAGGGGAAAGAAAGGGGGAGAAGGAGAAGGAAAGGGGGCGCCCCCCCTTCCTAGTCCAATTCGGACCAGAGGGGGAGGGGGCGCGTGGACTGCCCTGGCCGGCCCCTCTCTCTCTCCACTAGGGTCCAACAAGGCCCATTATCCCTCATGGGCTTCCGGTAACCCCTCTGGCACTCCGGTAAAATCCCGATTTCACACGGAACTCTTCCGATGTCCAAATGTAGGCTTCCAATATATCAATCTTTATGTCTCGACCATTTCGAGACTCCTCGTCATGTCCGTAGTTATATACGGGACTCCGAACTACCTTCGGTACATCAAAACATATAAACTCATAATACCGATCGTCACAGAACTTTAAGCATGTGGACCCTACGGGTTCGAGAACTATGTAGACATGACCGAGACACGTCTCCGGTCAATAACCAATAGCGGAACCTGGATGCTCATATTGGTTCCTACATATTCTACGAAGATCTTTATCGGTCAAACCGCATAACAACATATGTTATTCCCTTTGTCATCGGTATGTTACTTGCCCGAGATTCCATCGTCGGTATCTCAATACCTAGTTCAATCTCGTTACCGGAAAGTCTCTTTACTCATTCCATAATGCATCATCCCGCAACTAACTCATTAGTCATATTGCTTGCAAGGCTTATAGTGATGTGCATTACCGAGAGGGCCCAGAGATACCACTCCGACAATCGGAGTGACAAATCCTATTCTTGATCTATGCCAACTCCACAAACACCATCGGAGACACCTGTAGAGAACCTTTATAAGGAACCAATTATGTTGTGATGTTTGGTAGCACACAAAGTGTTCCTCCGGTATTCGGGAGTTGCATAATCTCATAGTCATAGGAACATGTATAAGTCATGAAGAAAGCAATAACAGTAAACTAAATGATCAAGTGCTAAGCTAACGGAATGGGTCAAGTCAATCACATCATTCTCCTAATGATGTGATCCCGTTGGTCAAATGCCAACACATGTCTATGGCTAGGAAACTCAACCATGTTTGATCAACGAGCTAGTCAAGTAGAGGCATACTAGTGACACTATGTTTGTCTATGTATTCACACATGTATTATGTTTCCGGTTAATACAATTCTAGCATGAATAGTAAACATTTATCATGATATGATGAAATAAATAATAACTTTATTATTGCCTCTAGGGCATATTTCCTTCAGTCTCCCACTTGCACTAGAGTCAATAATCTAGATTACACGGTAATGATTCTAACACCCATGGAGTCTTGGTGCTGATCATGTTTTGCTCGTGGAAGAGGATTAGTCAACGGGTCTGCAACATTCAGATCCGTATGTATCTTGCAAATCTCTATGTCTCCCACCTAGACTTGATCTCGGATGGAATTGAAGCGTCTCTTGATGTTCTTGGTTCTTTTGTGAAATCTGGATTCCTTTGCCAAGGCAATTGCACCAGTATTGTCACAAAAGATTTTCATTGGACCCGATGCACTAGGTATGACACCTAGATCGGATATGAACTCCTTCATCCAGACTCCTTCATGTGCTGCTTCTGAAGCAGCTACGTACTCCGCTTCCCACGTAGATCCCGCCATGACAGTTTGTTTAGAACTGCTCCAACTAACAACTCCACCATCTAATATAAACACGTATCCGGTTTGTGATTTAGAATTGTCCGGATCAGTGTCAAAGCTTGCATCGACGTAACCATTTACGACATGCTCTTTGTCACCTCCATAAATGAGAAACATATCCTTAGTCCTTTTCAGGTATTTCAGGATGTTCTTGACCGCTGTCCAGTGATCCACTCCTGGATTACTTTGGTACTTCCCTGCTAAACTAATAGCAAGGCACACATGAGGTCTGGTACACAGCATTGCATACATGTAGAGCCTATGGCTGAAGCATAGGGAACACTTTTCATTTTCTCTCTATCTTCTGCAGTGGTCGGGCATTGAGTCTTACTCAACTTCACACCTTGTAACACAGGCAATAACCCTTTCTTTGCTTGATCCATTTTGAACTTCTTCAAAACTTTATCAAGGTATGTGCTTTGTGAAAGTCCAATTAAGCATCTTGATCTATCTCTATAGATATTGATGCCTAATATATAAGCAGCTTCTCCGAGGTCTTTCATTGAAAAACTTTTATTCAAGTATCCTTTTATGCTATCCAGAAATTCTATATCATTTCCAATCAACAATATGTCATCCACATATAATATTAGAAATGCTACAAAGCTCCCACTCACTTTCTTGTAAATACAAGCTTCTCTAAAAGTCTGTATAAAACCATATGCTTTGATCACACTATCCAAACGTTTATTCCAACTCCGAGAGGCTTGCACCAGTCCATAAATGGATCGCTGGAGCTTGCACACTTTGTTAGCAACCTTTGGATCGACAAAACCTTCTGGTTGCATCATATACAACTCTTCTTCCAGAAAACCATTCAGGAATGCAGTTTTGACATCCATTTGCCAAATTTCATAATCATAAAATGCGGCAATTGCTGACATGATTCGGACAGACTTAAGCATCGCTACGGGTGAGAAAGTCTCATCGTAGTCAACCCCTTGAACTTGTCAAAAACCTTTCGCAACAAGTCGAGCTTTGTAGACAGTAACATTACTGTCAGCGTTAGTCTTCTTCTTGAAGATCCATTTATTCTCGATGGCTTGCCGATCATCGGGCAAGTCAACCAAAGTCCATACTTTGTTCTCATACATGGATCCCATCTCATATTTCATGGCCTCAAGCCATTTTGCGGAATCTGGGCTCACCATCGCTTCTTCATAGTTCGTAGGTTCATCATGGTCAAGTAACATGACTTCCAGAACAGGATTCCCGTACCACTCTGGTGTGGATCTTACTATGGTTGACCTACGAGATTCGGTAGTAACTTGATTTGAAGTTTCATGATCATCATTATTAGCTTCCTCACTAATTGGTGTAGGTGTCACAGGAACCGGTTTCTGTGATGAATTACTTTCCAATAAGGGAGCAGGTACAGTTACCTCATCAAGTTGTACTTTCCTACCACTCACTTCTTTCGAGAGAAACTCCTTCTCTAGAAAGGATCCATTTTTAGCAACAAATGTCTTGCCTTCGGATATGTGATAGAAGGTGTACCCAATAGCTTCCTTTGGGTATCCTATGAAGACACATTTCTCTGATTTGGGTTCGAGCTTATCAGGTTGAAGCTTTTTCACATAAGCATCGCAGCCCCAAACTTTAAGAAACGACAACTTTTGTTTCTTGCCAAACCACAGTTCAGAAGGCGTCGTCTCAATGGATTTCGATGGTGTCCTATTTAACGTGAATGCAGCCGTCTCTAAAGCATAACCCCAAAATGATAGCGGTAAATCTGTAAGAGACATCATAGATTGCACCATATCTAGTAAAGTACGATTACGACGTTCGGACACACCATTACGCTGTGGTGTTCTGGGTGGCATGAGTTGCGAAACTATTCCGCATTGTTTCAAATGTAGACCAAATTCGTAACTCAAATATTCTCCTCCACGATCAGATCGTAGAAACTTTATTTTCTTGTTATGATAATTTTCCACTTCACTCTGAAATTCTTTGAACTTTTCAAATGTTTCATACTTTTGTTTCATTAAGTAGATATACCCATATCTGCTCAAATCATCTGTGAAGGTGAGAAAATAACGATACCCGCAGTGATCCTCAATATTCATTGGACCACATACATTAGTATGTATGATTTCCAACAAATCTGTTGCTCGCTCCATAGTTCTGGAGAACGGCGTTCTAGTCATCTTGCCCATGAGGCATGGTTCGCAAGTACCAAGTGATTCATAATCAAGTGATTACAGAAGTCCATCAGTATGGAGTTTCTTCATGCGCTTTACACCAATATGACCCAAACGGCAGTGCCACAAATAAGTTGCACTATCATTATCAACTATGCATCTTTTGGCTTCAACATTATGAATATGTGTATCACTACTATCGAGATTCATCACAAATAGACCACTCTTCAAGGGTGCATGAGCATAAAAGATATTACTCATATAAATAGAACAACCATTATTCTCAGATTTAAATGAATAACCGTCTCGCATCAAACAAGATCCAGATATAATGTTCATGCTTAACGCTGGCACCAAATAACAGTTATTCAGGTCTAATTAATCCCGAAGGTAGATGTGGAGGTAGCGTGCCGACGGCGATCACATCGACTTTGGAACCATTTCCCACGCGCATCATCACCTCGTCCTTAACCAATCTTCGCTCAATCCGTAGTCCCTGTTTCGAGTTGCAAATATTAGCAACAGAACTAGTATCAAATACCCAGGTGCTAATGTGAGCTCTAGTAAGGTACACATTAATAACATGTATATCACATATACCTTTGTTCACCTTGCCATCCTTCTTATCTGCCAAATACTTGGAGCAGTTCCGCTTCCAGTGACCAGTCTGTTTGTAGTAGAAGCACTCAGTCTCAGGCTTCGGTCCAGACTTGGGTTTCTTCTCTTGAGCAGCAACTTGTTTGCCGTTCTTTTTGAAGTTCCCCTTCTTCTTCCCTTTACCCTTTTTCTTGAAACTGGTGGTCTTGTTGACCATCAACACTTGATGCTCCTTTTTGATTTCTACCTCCGCAGCTTTTAGCATTGCGAAGAGCTCGGGAATTGTCTTATCGATCCCTTGCATATTATAGTTCATCATGAAGCTCTTGTAGCTTGGTGGCAGTAATTGAAGAATTCTATCAATGACACTATCAACAGGAAGATTAACTCCCAGTTGAGTCAAGTGATTATGGTACCCAGACATTCTGAGTATATGTTCACTGACCGAACTATTCTCCTCCATTTTGCAGCTATAGAACTTATTGGAGACTTCATATCTCTCAATCCGGGCATTTGCTTGAAATATTAACTTCAACTCTTGGAACATCTTATATGCTCCATGAAGTTCAAAACGTCGTTGAAGTCCCGATTCTAAGTCATAAAGCATGGCACACTGAACTATTGAGTAGTCATGAGCTTTGCTCTGCCAGACGTTCTTAACGTCATCAGTAGCATCTGCAGCAGGCCTGGCACCCAGTGGTGCTTCCAGGACGTAATTCTTTTGTGCATCAATGAGAATAATCCTCAAATTATGGACCCAATCCGTGTAATTGCTACCATCATCTTTCAACTTTGCTTTCTCAAGGAATGCATTAAAATTCAATGGAACAACAGCATGGGCCATCTATCTACAACAACATAGACAAGCAAAATACTATCAGGTACTAAGTTCATGATAAATTTAAGTTCAATTAATCATATTACTTAAGAACTCCCACTTAGATAGATATCCCTCTAATCATCTAAGTGATCACGTGATCCAAATCAACTAAACCATAACCGATCATCACGTGAAATGGAGTAGTTTTTAATGGTGAACATCACTATGTTGATCATATCTACTATATGATTCATGCTCGACCTTCGGTCTGAGTGTTCCGAGGCCATATCTGCATATGCTAGGCTCGTCAAGTTTAACCCGAGTATTCTGCGTGTGCAAAACTGGCTCGCACCCATTGTATAAGAACATTGAGCTTATCACACCCGATCATCATGTGGTGTCTCGGCACGACGATCTTTTGCAACGGTGCATACTGAGGGAGAACACTTTTACCTTGAAGTTTAGTGAGAGATCATCTTATAATGCTACCGTAAAACAAAGTAGAATAAGATGCATAAAGGATAAACATCACATGCAATTAATATAAGTGATATGATATGGCCATCATCATCTTGTGCCTTTGATCTCCATCTCCAAAGCACCGTCATGATCACCATCTTCACCGGTGTGACACCTTGATCTCCATCGTAGCATCGTTGTCGTCCCGCCAACTATTGATTCTACGACTATCGCTACCGCTTAGTGATAAAGTAAAGCAATTATAGGGCGATTGCATTGCATACAATAAAGCGACAACCATATGGCTCCTGCCAGTTGCCGATAACTCTATTACAAAACATGATCATTTCATACAATAAAATATAGCATCATGCCGACCATATCACATCACAACATGCCCTGCAAAAACAAGTTAGACGTCCTCTACTTTGTTGTTGCAAGTTTTACGTGGCTGCTACGGGCTGAGCAAGAACTGTTCTTACCTACGCATTAATACCACAATGATAGTTCGTCAAGTTAGTGTTGTTTTAACCTTCAACAAGGACCGGGTGTAGTCACACTCGGTTCAACTAAAGTTGGAGAAACTGACACCCGCCAGCCACCTGTGTGCAAAGCACGTCGGTAGAACCAGTCTCGCGTAAGCGTACGCATAATGTCGGTCCGGGCCACTTCATCCAACAATACCGCCGAACCAAAGTATGACATGCTGGTAAGTAGTATGACTTGTATCGCCCACAACTCACTTGTGTTCTACTCGTGCATATAACATCTACGCATAAACCTGGCTCGGATGCCACTGTTGGGGAACATAGTAATTTCAAAAATTTCCTACACACACGCAAGATCATGGTGATGCATAGCAACGAGAGGGGACAGTGTTGTCCATGTACCCTTGTAGACCGTTAAGCGGAAGCGTTATGACAACGCGGTTGATGTAGTCGTACGTCTTCATGATTGACCGATCCTTAGTACCGAACGTACGGTACCTCCGCGTTCAGCACACGTTCAGCTCGGTGATGTCCCGCGAACTCACGATCCAGTAGAGCTTGAGGGAGAGTTTCGTCAGCATGATGGTGTGGTGATGATGTTGATGAAGCTACCGACACAGGGCTTCGCCTAAGCACCGCTACGATATGACTGGGGTGGATTATGGTGGAGGGGGGCACCGCACACGGCTGGGAGAGATCAATGATCAACTTGTGTGTCCTAGGGTGCCCCATGCCCCCGTATATAAAGGAGCAAGGGGGGAGGCCGGCCGGCCCTGTAGGGCGCTCCAAGAGGAGGAGTCCTCCTCCCAGTAGGAGTAGGACTCCCCTCTTTCCTACTCCTACTAGGAGGGGGAAAGGAAGGGGGAGAAGGAGAAGGAAAGGGGGGCGTATAACGCCCTCGATGCGACTATATATCCTACGTGTCGAAGCACGACTTAGAGGCATAACCGCATTGAAAGCAATGTCGCAAGTAAGTTAATCTTCACAACAACCCATGTAAATAGATAATAAGGGGAAAGGTACATAGTTGGCTTACACTCGCCACGTCACACAAAGTACATAAATAGCATTACAATCATCCAATCACTCATGGTCCGACTACGGTACCAAAATAAAAGATCAACCCCAACAGGCGACATGGTCCCGATCGCCCCAACTAGGCACCAGTAATGATCATCAGGGAAATACACATAGTAACGGTGTGAGTCTTCGTCGAACTCCCACTTGAGCTCAAGCGCATCATCTGGAACGGAGTCATCGGGCCCTGCATCTGGTTTGGAAGTAAACTGTGAGCCACGGGGACTCAGCAATCTCGTACCCTCGCGATCAAGACTATTTAAGCTTATAGGTAAGGCAAGGTAATATGTGGAGCTTCAGCAGGCGACTAGCATATATGGTGGCTAACCTGTTCGCAAAAGAGAGCGAGAAGAGAAGGCAAAGCACGAACGAAGAACTAGAGAACAGACTACGACAAGCATTACTCCAACACCGTGTTCACTTCCCGGACTCCGCCGAGAAGAGACCATCACGGTAACACACACAGTTGATTCATTTTAATTAAGTTAAGGTTCAAGTTATCTACAATCGGACATTAACAAATTCCCATCTGCCCATAACCGCGGGCACGGCTTTCGAAAATTCAAATCCCTGCAGGGGAGTCCCAACTTAGCCCATGAAAATCTCTCACGGTCAATGAAGGATATACCTTCTCCCGAGACATTCCGATCAGACTCGGTATCCCAGTTCTACAAGACAACTTCGACAAGTTAAAACAAATCCAGCAACACCGCCCGAATGTGCCAACAAATCCCGATAGGAGCTGCACATATCTCGTTCTCAGGGCACACTCAGATGAGCAATCCGTACAACTAAAACAAAACCCTGAGTTTCCCCGAGGGGGTGCTGCACAGGGCTCTAGTTTGGACCAACACTCAGAGGAGCACTGGCCCGGGGGGGGTTTAAATAAGATGACCCTTGGGCTCCGGAAACCCAAGGGAAAAAGAGGCTAGGTGGCAAATGGTAAAAACAAGGTTGGGCATTGCTGGAAGAGTTTTATTCAAGGCGATTTGTCAAGGGGTTCCCATTATTACCCAACTGCGTAAGGAACGCAAAATCCGGGAACATAACACCGATATGACGGAAACTAGGGCGGCAAGAGTGGAACAAAACACTAGGCAAAAGGCCGAGCCTTCCACCCTTTACCAAGTATATAGATGCATTAAGATAACAAGATAATATAGTGATATCCCAAAAATAATCAATGTTCCAACAAGGAACGAACTCCAATCTTCACCTGCAACTAGCAAAGCTATAAGAGGGGTTGAGCAAAGCGGTAACATAGCCAATCAACGGTTTGCTAGGACATGGTGGGTTAGAGGTTTGACATGACAATTTGGGAGACATGATAAGCAAGTAGTAGGCATTGTAGCATAGGCATAGCAAAGCAAAGATAGAAGTGATTTCGAGGGTATGATCATCTTGCCTGCAAAGTTGTCAGAGTTGACTGGATCCTCGAAAGCAAACTCAACGGGCTCCTCGTTAGCGAACTTGTCTCCCGGCTCTACCCAAACAAGGAAAACAAGCAAAAGGAACACAATCAACCACGTGCAAATGCTCGAAACAACATGATGCAAACATGGTATGCTATGCGGGATGCGATATGTGATGCATATGCAAGATTTGACAAGGAATGATTGAATCTAGCCTCAACTTGGAAATCCAAGAGTGCCACTGGAAAGGTGAGGTGATTTTGGTTGAAATCGATATAAATATCACCAGAATCGGATGCACAATTTGGAAATGGCAAGCAAAACAAATATGACACCGGTCTGCGATAAACAGCAAGTAGCCATCTAAATGCATCATGATAATTATGCTACAGCACTCAAACATGACAACAAAATACATGGCAGGGATCCACTCATGATTCTTGACAAAAAATGAACACTGAGCTATAGCCAATTCATCCATTAACAGGTTCAAACAAGCATGGCAAAGGTGCAATTGGTAAACAGGTTTCAGACTTAATGAAATTAACACAAGCCTGGAATTTCAGATCAGGTAGCACACTTTGGAGCAAGAAAACTATATGCTACAGGAACTTATCATGGCAAAGCAAGGCATGGCATGGAGCTACTCAAAGATCTTAACAAAAGTCCCTTAGTGACCTTGAGCCAAAAGGGATCAGAAAATACAATTGCAAGCATGTGAACATGGCAAAAACATAATCAGGTCTCAGACTTAGAGAAAAACTGGAACATGCAAATCTGTTAACGAGTAGGCATGTTTACGAGCTCGATGCACTCACTACAGAGAAAGGCATGAAAAGCTAATCATACCCCCATCAAGAATACACATTATATAAGCTATACATGGCAAGAACAACAACATAGCATGCACGGATCAACAACAACATCCTCGGCAAAATCGCTAACAAGTAGACAATCTGCCAGGATTCACGAAATAGCAAAAGTAGAGCTCGATTGACTCAAGCTACGGTGCTCCATAAATGCAAACAAGGACATGGATGGATAGAGAACCACAATATTAACAAAACATCCTTACTGATCATGCTCAAAAGAGGCACAGATCAGTAGGAAACAACATGAACATATGGCATATTGATAAAAACAGATTAAGGACTTAGTGAAATCCCAAGTCCCTGAAATCAGCATTAACGAATGCACCACTTTGCAAGCTTGTGCTAGTCACCACACATATCACAAAAATACATGGATAGCACCTATGTAAAGATGGCAAAGCATATAAAAAAACACATGTAAAGCTTAGGAGCATATCATGCACACATTAATCATGGCAAAAATGACAAATAGCTATTTGGTGCAGCAGATCTGACAATTAACTCAAATAGCTCTCTTCCAACAGCATTTCGGGCATCAAGATGAGCTCAAATGAAAATGATTAAATGAGATGAAATGGTGTACTCTCTGAGATGAACATTTTGATATGCTACACGCCCAAAACAGATCTACGGATGCAAAGTTACGGCACGATGAACATTGCAAAATAATTAGGGTTTCGGGAGAAAGTCAACCGAGGAGATAAACTCAGATCCAGATCTGGCACGGTTCCTGATGCGCTCGCCGGAGTTACTGTAGCTCGAAGGTCACCGGAGATGAACTTGCCGCGGAGGAGGCCGGAGAGGGACTTGAGGGGAGGAGAGGCCGGCCGGTGAGGGAGTGGGCGGAGCGACGGAGGTCGGCGCCGGAGTTGGGTCACCGGCCCGCAGGTACGCGCGGTGGCCGGACCTCGTGTCGGCGAGGCACGCGACGCCGGCGTGCGGCGGAGCGGCATCCGGCGGTGGATCGGCACTGGGGGCGAAGGAGGCAGGCGGCGGCGATGCGGATGGGCCGCGGGGGCCCAACACGGGCCGCGCGGGCCGCGCGGGGTGAGGCGGCAATGTGGGGCGCCCACTGCCACGTGGCGTGCCCCGGTAGGTCGGCGGCGGTGGGCGGACAACGTCCGGCCTGCTGGATTTCGTTTAGCGGTGGCGAGTGGAGTTGCACTAGGGTTTCGGGGAAGGAGAACCCGTGAATCTCGGAGGAGGACATATCTATAGGCATAGGAGGAGCTAGGAGAGTCCAAATGAGGTGCGGTTTTAGGCCACGCGATCGTGATTGAACGCTCTAGATGATGGAGAGGGTTTTGGTGGGTTTTGGGCCAAATTGGAGGGGTGTTGGGCTGCAACACACACGAGGCCTTCTCTGTCCCTCGGTTAACCGTTGGAGCATCAAACGAAGTCCAAATGGTACGAAACTTGACAGGCGGTCTACCGGTAGTAAACCAAGGCCGTTTGGCAAGTCTCGGTCCAATCCGGAGATGTTTAACCCCCACACACGAAAAGAAGGTAGAAAGGACCACCGGAGGAGATAGGAGCGCCGGAATGCAAAACGGACAACGGGGAAAATGCTCGGATGCATGAGATGAACACGTATGCAAATGCAATTCACATGATGACATGATATGAGATGCATGACAACGACAACAACACACGGAGACAAAAACCCGAACCCGAGGAAATAAAATAACTTAGTGCCGGAAACGGCAAGAGTAGGAGTACATATAAGGTAAATTACATCTGGGGTGTTACAACACTCCACCACTACGAAAGGATCTCGTCCCGAGATCTAGGACTGGAAGAACGCCGGGTACTCAGAACGGAGGTGATCCTCGCGTTCCCAGGTGGCTTCACGGTTGGAATGGTGTGACCACTTGACTTTGAGGAATTTGATTGACTTATTGCGAGTCTTGTGTTCAGTCTCTTCAAGAATAGCAACGGGGTGCTCACGATAAGAGAGATCTTCTTGGAGATCAATGTCTTCGAAGTTGACGGTGCGGTCAGGAGTCTTGAAGCACTTGCGGAGCTGAGAGACATGGAACACGTCGTGCACATTTGCAAAGTTTGAAGGAAGCTCGAGTTGATAGGTGAGATCGCCTCTCTTGCTGACGATCTTGAAAGGACCCACGTATCTAGGGGCAAGCTTCCCTTTGATACCGAAGCGACGAGTACCTTTCATTGGAGAGACGCGGAGGTAAACATGGTCTCCGATCTCGAAAGCCAAATCATGGTGCTTACTATCATAGTAGCTCTTCTGTCGCGATTGCGCTGCTTTGAGGTTATCACGAATGACCTTGCGCATTTCCTCTGCCTCTGTGATCAAGTCATTTCCAAGAAGTTGACGTTCACCGGTTTCTGACCAGTTAAGAGGAGTACGACACTTCCTGCCATAGAGAATTTCGAATGGGGCCTTGCCCGAACTAGCTTGAAAACTGTTGTTGTAGGAGAATTCGGCGTATGGAAGGCAATCCTCCCACTTCATACCGAAGGAGATAGCGCAAGCCCTCAACATATCTTCAAGAATCTGATTGACACGCTCGACTTGACCGCTAGTTTGAGGATGGAAAGCTGTGCTGAAGCGGATGTTGGTGCCCATGGCCTTCTGAAAAGACTCCCAAAACTTGGAGGTAAATATGCTGCCATGGTTTGAAGAGATCACCTGTGGAATACCATGCAGAGAGACAATCCGAGAGGTATACAACTCCGCCAATTGAGCTGCAGTGATAGACTCTTTGATAGGCAGAAAGTGAGCCACTTTGGTGAGTTTGTCGATGACAACGAATATAGCATCATTGCCACGCTTGGACTTTGGAAACCCAGTCACGAAGTCCATCTCAATGTGGTCAAACTTCCATTCTGGAATGGCAAGAGGTTGGAGGAGACCAGCTGGCCTTTGGTGTTCTGCTTTCACTCTTCTGCAGACATCACACTCATTCACGAATTGAGCAATCTCGCGCTTCATTCGAGTCCACCAATAAGCCTGTTTGAGGTCCTGATACATATTCGTACTCCCAGGGTGGATGGAGAGGAGTGAATTGTGAGCCTCGTTCATGATCACTTTATGAAGGTCACCTTTGGGCACAACAATACGATCCTCGAAGAAGAGAGTATCCTTGTCATCAAGGCGGTAGCACTTGTACTTGGGTTGACTCTTGGCAATCCTAATCTTCACCTTCTTGACCATAGCATCAAGAAGTTGAGCCTCGCAAATCTGATCTTCCAAAGTAGGAGAGACTTGAAGGTTGGCGAGGAAACCTTGAGGAACAACTTGCAAATTGAGTTTGCGGAAAGCTTCACAAAGCTCGGGTTGGTAAGGCTTGAGAATCAGACTGTTGCAGTACGCCTTCCTGCTCAAAGCGTCAGCAATCACATTGGCCTTGCCTGGAGTATACTCGATACTCGGATTATACTCTTGAATCATTTCAACCCAACGAGTCTGCCTGAGGTTGAGATTAGGCTGAGTGAAGATGTACTTGAGACTCTTGTGGTCAGTGAAGATGTCCACTTTTCTTCCCAATAAGAGATGTCTCCAAGTCAAAAGAGCATGCACAACTGCCACCAACTCGAGGTCATGAGTGGGGTAGTTCTTCTCGTTGGGCTTCAACTGGCGAGAGGTATAAGCCACAACTTTCTTCTCTTGCATCAACACTGCACCAAGACCTTGAAGAGAGGCATCGCAGAAGACCTCGAACGGTTTGGATTCATCAGGAGGAGTCAGAACTGGAGCAGTGACCAATTTCTCTTTCAAAGTGTTGAAAGCGATGTCACATTCCGGAGACCAAACGTACTTGACGTGCTTCTGGAGAAGGTTTGAAAGAGGCTTCACGATCTTTGAAAAGTTCTCAATGAACCTTCGACAGTAGCTTGCGAGACCAAGGAAGCTACGGAGTTGCTTCACGTTCTGAGGTGGTTCCCAATTCACAATTGCAGACACCTTCTCAGGATTCACCGCAATGCCCTTGGCAGAGATGATATGCCCAAGATAGAGAACCTCATCGAGCCAAAACTCGCACTTTGAGAACTTGGCGTAGAACTGATGTTCCCTGAGCTTATCGAGCACCAAACGCAAGTGCTTGGCATGATCTTCCTTGTTCTTCGAAAAGACCAGAATGTCGTCGAGATAGACCAAAACGAAGTCATTTGTGTAGGCGTTGAAGATGAAGTTCATCATGCGAGAGAAAGTCGGAGGAGCGTTGACGAGGCCAAAAGACATGACAGTGTATTCATTTGAAGCATAGCTTGTTCTGAAAGCCGTCTTGGGAATATCTTGCTCACGGATTCGAATCTGGTGATAAACCATACAGAGATCAAGCTTGGAGAATACTTGGGCACCTTTGAGTTGTTCGAACAGCTCATTGATGTTGGGAAGTGGGTACTTGTTCTTGATAGTCTTCTTGTTCAATGGACGGTAGTCAACACAAAGTCGGTCCGTTCCATCCTTCTTCTTCACAAAAAGAACTCCACAACCCCACGGAGAAGAACTAGGTCGGATAAGACCCATTCGCTCCTGAATATCGAGTTGCTTCTTCAGCTCCCTCAACTCTTCAGGTCCGAGCTTGTAAGGACGCTTGCAAACCGGTTCCGTGCCAGGCTCAAGATCGATGACGAATTCAATTGGCTGGTGCGGAGGCATTCCTGGAAGCTCTTCTGGAAAGACGTCTTGATATTCGCAAACGACTGGAATTTGAGAGATGGCATCGAGTTCACCCTTCTCATTGAGAGAAAATAGACGGATTGTATCATCCCGAGTGGCAAAGACAATTACATCCTCAGACGAATGAGTCAATTGAATCTGCCTGGTGGCACAATCAAGCTTAGCCTTGTGCTTAGATAGCCAATCCATTCCGAGAATAAGATCAATATCCGAGTCACCAAGAACATTTGGAGAGGACAAGAACTTATAGTCACCCAAAGTGATTGTAACATCTGGAACGCATACTCGAGATGTCATTAGACGGGCCGGAGAGTCAATAGCCAACGGTTTCGGCAACACTTGAGTAACAAAATCATGCTTAGATGCAAAAGGTCTCGAGATGAAACAATGCGATGCACCAGTGTCAAAAAGAACTCTTGCAGGAATATCGTTAACAGGAAGGTTACCCATGATGACATCTGAAGAGTCCTCTGCCTGAGCTGCATTCACCATGTTGACCTTGGCGTGCTTGGGGTTATGCTTGACCACAGCTATACTTGCTGTTCTCATAGGAGGAGGAGGAGGGAGACACCTCTGATTGAAGCATTTGTTGGCATAGTGACCCTTCTGTTGGCACTTGTTGCACGTGACCTCTGAAAGCGGACGGTGATACGGAGCACCTGATCTTGGAGCTTGAGACGAAGTCTTGTTCTGAAAGCCAGGGTTGGGTGGGTGGGAAGATCCACTGCCACCTTTGCTCTTCTGCTGATACGGCTGACGGAACGGAGGAGGAGGAAGCCAATACTTCTGCTGCTTGGCCACTTGAGTAGAGGAAGAAGGAGTAGCATCTCTGACTCGCTTATTGGAAACATCACACTTCAGTTGAGCAGCCTCTTGCTTCAATGCCATGTTGTAGAACTCATCGTACCTCAAGGGATCAAAGAGAACAAGAGCTAGCTGGATTTCTTCTCTGAGACCACCCCTGAACTGATATATCATGCTCTTCTCGTCAGGAACGTCCTGCTTAGCAAAGCGGGCGAGCTTCTGAAACAACTTGTTGTAGTCATAGACAGACATAGAGCCTTGCTTCAGGTTGCGGAATTCCTCACGTTTGCTTTCAACCTCGCTCTGAGGAATATGATGAGCTTTGAAGTCTTGACGGAATTCATCCCAGGTAATCACACGGCCTCCTCTGGAATCCTTGTACTGCTGGAACCATTCTGCAGCTTGGTCTTTGAGTTGGAAGGAAGCGAACTTGGCAAAGTCCTCAGGCCTGACGTTACTGCACTTGAAATGCTTGCACAAGTCCACGAGCCAATCGTCAGCATCAGTTGCCTCAACACAATTGCTGAAGGTCTTTGGCTGGTTAGCAAGGAACTGGTTGAGTGTAGCAAAGTGATTCTGATTGTTGCCTTGGTTGCCTTGGCTCGCTTGGTTGCGCTCTTGAAGAATTTGCATGATCAACTGCGTGTTTGCATTGGTAGCGGCCATCACAGCTTGCCATGCCTCCAGAGGTGGAGGTGGTGGTGGCGGATCAGGATTCGGAGTCGTGCGCGTTGGAGGAGCCATCCTGAACAGGTTGACATCCATTAGCACATTGATTGACAAATATTGAAGCTGAATCCAACGGGATGAAATTGCAACATATAGTCTTCACATCCGAACAAAATGAACGAATGCATTCCAATTGAAATGGTCACATATCCATAAATTGAGAAGCCACTTAGAATTTAGGTAGAGGAAAAATCAACAAGGTACGGAGCAAGAACGAATACTCGGTAAAGATCACCCAATCTCAAACCAAATATCCATGGAAGAAGAACTAGAGCTACAAGAATTCCCACCTATGAAACTCCCGAACCTTTCCGGTTATGCAATCAGGTGTTGGGGATACAGGGGAAGCATAATATCTCACCCAAATCTAGCAAATCCTACATCCAGCTGTATCCATCCTTCAACACATAACCGAGAAAAACTTCGGAAATCGTCTACCTCAACCTTCGAAAAGCATCCGTTATACAAGTTATGGCAATACTCCCGAACTCCCACCCCAGTACTGGGTGGCGTCGAGGTTATCTCACTAACAACTGCATAAAAGAGATTTTCGATGTCGGCGAACTAAACTCAGGTATTCCAGAACCGCAATGATAAAATTGTGACGACAACACCTCGGAGCTCAACTCCCCGGGACACTGCCACAAGCCCTAAATGACAGGAGGCACCAAGAACAATGTTCTCGTCACAAATCGATCGGAACGATTCCAAGATACCCGCGTGATCCTAAATTTTTTTAGTGAAATTTGAGAAGAGAAGAGTCAAAACTCTACATCAGGATGCCTTACCAGAGCGATGAAAGGACTGGGGAGTAAAAAGAATTCCTAAACTCTCCGATATATAATTCCTAAATGACTCAAAACATTTTTTTTCTAGACTCAACAACGGCAGCTAATTCGATCAAGCAGTGGGGACTCCTAAGGTCGGGGAAGGCTCTGAATACCAACTTATAACGCCCTCGATGCGGCTATATCTCCTATGTGTCGAAGCATGACTTAGAGGCATAACCGCATTGAAAGCAATGTCGCAAGTAAGGTAATCTTCACAACAACCCATGTAAATAGATAATAAGGGGAAAAGGTACATAGTTGGCTTACACTCGCCATGTCACACAAAGTACATAAATAGCATTACAATCATCCAATCACTCATGGTCCGACTATGGTACCAAAATAAAAGATCAACCCCAACAAGCGACATGGTCCCGATCGCCCCAACTGGGCACCACTACTGATCATCAGGGAAAGACACATAGTAACGGCGTGAGTCTTCATCGAACTCCCACTTGAGCTCAAGCGCATCATCTGGAATAGAGTCATCGGGCCCTGCATCTGGTTTGGAAGTAAACTGTGAGCCACGGGGACTCAGCAATCTCGCACCCTCGCGATCAAGACTATTTAAGCTTATAGGTAAGGCAAGGTAATATGTGGAGCTGTAGCAGGCGACTATCATATATGGTGGCTAACCTGTTCGCAAAAGAGAGCGAGAAGAGAAGGCAAAGCACGAACGAAGAACTAGAGAACAGACTACGGCAAGCATTACTCCAACACCGTGTTCACTTCCCGGACTCCGCCGAGAAGAGACCATCATGGTAACACACAGTTGATTCATTTTAGTTAAGTTAAGGTTCAAGTTATCTACAACCGGACATTAACAAATTCCCATCTGCCCATAACCGCGGGCACAGCTTTCGAAAATTCAAATCCCTACAGGGGAGTCCCAACTTAGCCCATGACAAGCTCTCACGGTCAACGAAGGATATACCTTCTCCCGAGACATTCCGATCAGACTCGGTATCCCGGTTCTACAAGACAACTTCGACAAGTTAAAACAAATCCAGCAACACTGCCCGAATGTGCCGACAAATCCTGATAGGAGCTGCACATATCTCATTCTCAGGGCACACTCAGATGAGCAATCCGTACAACTAAAACCAAACCCCGAGTTTCCCTGAGGGGGCGCTGCACAGGGCTCTAGTTTGGACCAACACTCAGAGGAGCACTAGCCCGGGGGGGGGGGATTTAAATAAGATGACCCTTGGGCTCCGGAAACCCAAGGGAAAAATAGGCTAGGTGGCAAATGGTAAAACCAAGGTTGGGCATTGCTGGAAGAGTTTTATTCAAGGCGATTTGTCAAGGGGTTCCCACTATTACCCAACCGCGCAAGGAACGCCAAATCCGGGAACATAACACCGATATGACGGAAACTAGGGCGGCAAGAGTGGAACAAAACACTAGGCAAAAGGCCGAGCCTTCCACCCTTTACCAAGTATGTAGATGCATTAAGATAACAAGATAATATAGTGATATCCCCAAAATAATCAATGTTCCAACAAGGAACGAACTCCAATCTTCACCTGCAACTAGCAACGCTATAAGAGGGGCTGAGCAAAGCGGTAACATAGCCAATCAACGGTTTGCTAGGAGATGGTGGGTTAGAGGTTTGACATGGCAATTTGGGAGGCATGATAAGCAAGTGGTAGGCATCGTAGCCTAGGCATAGCAAAAGAGCGCGCAACTAGCAAAGCAAAGATAGAAGTGATTTCGAGGGTATGATCATCTTGCCTGCAAAGTTGTCAAAGTTGACTAGATCCTCGAAAGCAAACTCAACGGGCTCCTCATTAGCGAACTCGTCTCCCGGCTCTACCCAAACAAGGCAAACAAGCAAAAGGAACACAATCAATCACGTGCAAATGCTCGAAACAACATGATGCAAACATGATATGCTATGCGGGATGCGATATGTGATGCATATGCAAGATTTGACAAGGAATGATTGAACCTGGCCTCAACTTGGAAATCCAAGAGTTCCACTGGAAAGGTGAGGTGATTTCGGTTGAAATCGATATAAAGATCACCGGAATCGGATGCACGGTTTGGAAATGGCAAGCAAAACAAATATGACACCGGTCTGCGCTAAACAACAAGTAGCCATCTAAATGTATCAAGATAATTATGCTACAGCACTCAAACATGACAACAAAATACATGGCAGGGATCCACTCATGATGCTTGACAAAAGATGAACACTGAGCTATGGCTAATTCATCCATTAACAGGTTCAAACAAGCATGGCAAAAGTGCAATTGGTAAACAGGTTTCAGACTTAGTGAAATTAACACAAGCCTGGAATTTCAGATCAGGTAGCACACTTTGGAGCAAGAAAACTATATGCTACAGGAACTTATCATGGCAAAGCAAGGCATGGCATGGAGATACTCAAAGAGCTTAACAAAAGTCCCTTAGTGACCTTGAGCCAAAAGGGATCAGAAAATACAATTGCAAGCATGTGAACATGGCAAAAACATAATCAGGTCTCAGACTTAGAGAAAAACTGGAACATGCAAATCTGTTAACGAGTAGGCATGTTTACGAGCTCGATGCACTCACTATAGAGCAAGGCATGAAAAACTAAGCATACCCCCATCAAGAATACATATTAGATAAGCTAGACATGGCAAGAACAACAACATAGCATGCACGGATCAACAACAACATCCTCGGCAAAATCGCTAACAAGTAGACAATCTGCCAGGATTCACGAAATAGCAAAAGTAGAGCTCGATTGACTCAAGTTAGGGTGCTCCATAAATGCAAAAAAGGACATGTATGGATAGAGCACCACAATATTAACAAAACATCCTTACTGATCATCCTCAAAAGAGGCACGGATCACTAGGAAACAACATGAACATATGGCATATTGATAAAAACAGATCAAGGACTTTGTGAAATCCTAAGTCCCTGAAATCAGCATTAACGAATGCACCACTTTGCAAGCTTGTGCTAGTCACCACACATATCACAAAAATACATGGATAGCACCTCTGTAAAGATGGCAAAGCATATAACAAAACACATGTAGATCTTAGGAGCATATCATGCACACATTAATCATGGCAAAAATGACAAATAGCTATTTGGTGCAGCAGATCTGACAATTAACTCAAATAGCTCTCTTCCGACAGCATTTCGGGCATCAATATGAGCTCAAATGAAAATTATGCAATGAGATGAAATGATGTACTCTCTGAGGCGAACATTTTGATATGCTACACGCCCAAAACAGATCTATGGATGCGAAGTTACGGCATGATGAACATTGCAAAATAATTAGGGTTTCGGGAGAAAGTCAACCGAGGAGATAAACTCAGATCCAGATCTGGCACGGTTCCCGATGCGCTCGCCGGAGTTACTCTAGCTCGGAGGTCGCCGGAGATGAACTTTCTGCGGAGGAGGCCGGAGAGGGACTTGAGGGGAGGAGAGGCCGGCCGGTGAGGGAGTGGGCGGAGCGGCGGAGGTCGGCGCCGGAGTTGGGTCGCCGGCCCGCGGGTGCGCGCGGTGGCCGGACCTCGTGTCGGCGAGGCACGCGACGCCGGCGTGCGGCGGAGCGGCGTCGGGCAGCGGATCGGCGCTGGGGGCGAAGGAGGCAGGCGGCGGCGATGCGGATGGGCCGCGGGGCAAAACGCGGGTCGGGCGGGCCGCGCGGGGTGAGGCGGCGATGTGGGGCGTCCGCTGCCACATGGCGTGCCCCGGTAGGTCGGCGGCGGCGGGCGGACAACGTCCAGCTTGCTGGATTTCGTCCGGCGGCGGCGGGTGGAGTTGGACTAGGGTTTCGGGGAAGGAGAACCCGTGAATCTCGGAGGAGGACCTATTTATAGGCATAGGAGGAGCTAGGAGAGTCCAAATGAGGTGCGGTTTTCGGCCACGCGATCGTGATCAAACGCTCTAGATGATGGAGAGGGTTTTGGTAGGTTTTGGGCCAAATTGGAGGGGGTGTTGGGCTGCAACACACACACGAGACTTTCTCGGTCCCTCGGTTAACCGTAGGAGCATCAAACGAAGTCCAAATGGTACGAAACTTGACAGGCGGTCTACCGGTAGTAAACCAAGGCCGCTTGGCAAGTCTCGGTCCAATCCGGAAATGTTTAACCCCCACACACGAAAAGAAGGTAGAAAGGACCACCGGAGGAGATAGGAGCGCCGGAATGCAAAACGGACAACGGGGAAAATGCTCGGATGCATGAGACGAACACGTATGCTAATGCAATGCACATGATGACATGATATGAGATGCATGACAACGACAACAACACACGGAGACAAAAACCCGAACCCGAGGAAATAAAATAACTTAGTGCCGGAAACGGCAAGAGTAGGAGTACATATAAGGTAAATTATATCCGGGGTGTTACAACACTCCACCACTACGAAAGGATCTCGTCCCGAGATCTAGGACTGGAAGAACGCCGGGTACTCAGAACGGAGGTGATCCTCGCGTTCCCAGGTGGCTTCACGGTCGGAATGGTGTGACCACTTGACTTTGAGGAATTTGATTGACTTATTGCGAGTCTTGCGTTTAGTCTCTTCAAGAATAGCAACGAGGTGCTCACGATAAGAGAGATCTTCTTGGAGATCAATGTCTTCGAAGTTGACGGTGCGGTCAGGAGTCTTGAAGCACTTGCGGAGCTGAGAGACATGGAACACGTCGTGCACATTTGCAAAGTTTGAAGGAAGCTTGAGTTGATAGGCGAGATCGCCTCTCGTGCTGACGATCTTGAAAGGACCCACCTATCTAGGGGCAAGCTTCCCTTTGATACCGAAGCGACGAGTACCTTTCATTGGAGAGACGCGGAGGTAAACATGGTCTCCGATCTCTAAAGCCAAATCACGGTGCTTACTATCATAGTAGCTCTTCTGTCGCGATTGCGCTGCTTTGAGGTTATCACGAATGACCTTGCACATTTCCTCTGCCTCTGTGATCAAGTCATTTCCAAGAAGTTGACGTTCACCGGTTTCTGACCAGTTAATAGGAGTACGACACTTCCTGCCGTAGAGAATTTCGAATGGGGCCTTGCCCGAACTGGCTTGAAAACTGTTGTTGTAGGAGAATTCGGCGTATGGAGGGCAATCCTCCCACTTCATACCGAAGGAGATAGCGCAAGCCCTGAGCATATGTTCAAGAATCTGATTGACACGCTCGACTTGACCGCTAGTTTGAGGATGGAAAGCTGTGCTGAAGCGGATGTTGGTGCCCATGGCCTTTTGAAAAGACTCCCAAAACTTGGAGGTAAAGATGCTGCCACGGTCTGAAGAGATCACCTGTGGAATACCGTGTAGAGAGACAATTCGAGAGGTATACAGCTCCGCCAATTGAGCTGCAGTGATAGACTCTTTGATAGGCAGAAAGTGAGCCACTTTGGTGAGTTTGTCGATGACAACGAATATAGCATCATTGCCACGCTTGGACTTTGGAAACCCAGTCACGAAGTCCATCTCAATGTGGTCAAACTCCCATTCTGGAATGGCAAGAGGTTGGAGGAGACCAGCTAGCCTTTGGTGTTCTGTTTTCACTCTTCTGCAGACATCACACTTATTCACGAATTGAGCAATCTCGCGCTTCATTCGAGTCCACCAACAAGGCGCCGCCCCCCTTCCTAGTCCAATTTGGGCCAGAGGGGGAGGGGCGCTGGCCTGCCCTAGCCGGCCCCTCTCTCTCCCCACTAGGGCCCAACAAGGCCCATTAACCCCCGGGGGGCTCTGGTAACCCCTCCGGCACTCTGTTAAAATCCCGATTTCACCCGGAACTCTTCCAATGTCC